>NW_026000249.1:30710124-30719097 GCF_001458135.2 Marmota marmota marmota
GCAGTCTGGCTGGGCACAATCAGGAGCCACTTGTCAAAAGAAACTAACTTTATTTTTAGAACCACACGCACCAAACAAAACAGCCTCTCATGAAAAACCCTCAGAGCCTCAACTGCCACCACCGGCTTTCCACACGCCTCTCTCTCCCACACCAGCTTCTCTCCACCTCCCACAATCCTCCTGCTCTTGAGGCCGATTGGCTGGGTCACGTGGGTGGAGCCAAAAAAGTCCCCCAATGAGTAGCTCCGTGGTCTGAAAGGGCAGGGAAACAGCCCAATGAGCATCACCGCAGAGGAGCCAATCAGCAAGATGTTGCTGGGGCCACTGTGAGCCAATCATCAGCTGGCAGCTGGAAGTTTGCTGGCAGCTGGAAGTTTGCTGGGGCCCCTTCGGCTGTGGCTCTCAACAGGGTTGTGGCCCAGCAGTAGAGTGCTATGCATGCGCGAGGCCCTGGGTTCAATCCTCAGTACCACATAAAAATAAATAAAATAAAGGTTAAAAAATAAATAAATATGCAAATACAGGATAGTTTGTATAATATAACCTAAGTAAGTGCCAAGTACCAAAGAAAGAAAATAAGGGAAGTGAACTCAACCCAGAGATTATAAGGGCTTTCTGCAACTAGCTATGACTAGACTGAATATTAAATAATGATCAAGAGTTACCTTAAGCAGGAGAGTAACATGATAAATGCACTTAGTATAATGATTACACTAGTAATTTTGTGGAAAAGGGATTGGAAGAGTCAAGACTTGGGATGGGAACCAGCTAAAAGATGGTTGAAGAAGTCTATAGAGACCTAAACTAGAAAATGGTAGTGGGGAAGGGGAGAGACAGAGTCGGGAGACATCAAAGAAATAGAATCTGGGGACTGAAATGGAGCAAATTATATTCCATGAATGCATGATTATGTCAAAATGAACCCCCTATTATGTATAACCATAATGCATTAATAAAAACAAAATAACTAGCATCAAGGCAGGTGTGATGACACATGTATATAATCCCAACTACTTAGGAGACTGAGGTAGGATCAGGAGTTCAAGACTCTTAGATTAAAATGTTATGGTGCCTCCAGAGTTGTGTAATATAGATTCTGACATGGAAAAGCAATTTCTTTGAAATCCACTAGTCTTGTGGTTAAAAAAAAAAGTAATTATAGTCTTTTGTAGGGGGTGGGTATAGGGAAAAAGAGGAGAGAATAAGGGAGAGAATGTAATTTGTTTGGGGAGGGATGAAATGAATGTTTCAAAGAAGTTAACAGATCAACTGGATTAAATGAATGTTTAAAAGTAGTTAACAGATCATCAACTGATTCTGAGTACCTTCTTCTAGGAACTATAAGCACCTGAAATGGTGACAGGTAGAACACTGGTTCTATAGATGCAGCATTAGCAAGTGCTGTTGCTCTCATAGTCACTGTGGTAGTTTTAAAAAAAAAAAAGGTCCACAAATTCTTTGACATACCTACTTTCAAAAGTTGAAGACTAATAACCTTCTCCTTGAGTGTGGAATTAGTGATTTGCTTCTAACAAAAATAGAACATGTCAGAATTAGATTATGGTATGTGACTGTTAAGACTAAGTCATAAAAAGCATTGTGACTTTCTCTTTGCCCTCTCTCTTAGATTGCTCACTTAGAAAAATCCAGTTGCTTATGTCGTGGGGATACTCTAGTAGTCTTAATGAGAGACCCACACAGTAAGGACATGAGGCCTCTTAGCCACAGCCAGCAAAAAATTAAGACCTCCTGCCAAGAGTCATGCAAGTCACCCATTCTGTAAGTGGATCCTCAAGCCCCAGTCAAGCCTTCAGATGACTACAGCCTGGCTGACATCTTGAATGCAACTTCATAACAAACCTTAATCCAAAACTAGCCAGCTAAACTGATTTCCTGAACAACAGAAACACTATAGAAACAGTAAAATATTTATCTTACAAAGTGTGGAGGTAATTTGTTATGTAGCAATAGATAATTAATATCCTCACTATGCTAATGCATGCCTACCCAACAGCACCCAACTGAAGGCACCCATACCTCTGTACCTAAGAAATTTATCTGACAAAGCTGGAGCCCATTTGATCAGCATACAGGGGCAGTACCAAGGAGTTAACATCCCCAGAAACAGCCCTCAATCAACAACTGAGCATTTGCTGGATAAATATTCCAGCCTTCTTTCCCCAAATTGTGGAATACCATCTTCTAGAGATCCCAAAAGAGAACTGAGCTCCAAATCTTCACAGATAGGTAACCTGCCCATTCATGCACATTTTCTTGGCTTCCATTCTATCTTTTCTTGATCATCTGCCAAGTAAAGTGTTGTTATTCAAATCCATGTCTCAGGGTCAGCCTCTGAACACCACCAGATAATTTATAATGCAATCATCTGAGTACATCCCCCAAAATTCATGTGTTGGAAAATTAATCCCCAAATTAATATGTTAATGGTATTTGGAGATGGGGAGATAATTTGGCATTGAGAAAATTCAGGAGAGTGGGGCCCTCATCATGGCATTAGTGGCTTTATAAGAGGAAGAGACATCAAAGCTAGAACATTTGCTCTCTAACCATGTGATGCCTCTGCCAAGTTATGATGCAGCAAGAAGACCCTCAGCAGATGTCAGCACCATGCTCTGAGACTTCACATCCTCCAGAAACATAAATTCTATTCCTTACGAGTCATCCAATCTCATGTATAGCCATAGAAAATAAATTAAGATACCAGTCTTCCTATTACAGTAGGATAAAATTATGGGAGGAAAAAATGCATAGTAAAGAAACAAGGAGAAAGTTTTAAGATCAAATGACTATTCTTGATCACATAATAGCTCCCAGTGCAATGGCACTCCTCATCATATATCAATTCTACAGGTCACTGCTACAGTTTAAGATGAAAAAGGGAAAAGAGGACTGCTGACACAGAAGCTATGGCTGCTTCATCTCCAGTCCGATAATAGTAGGGATCTCTAGTTTAGAGGTTCTGACCTGTAATAAAACATCTCTTTTGATAAACTGTTCTACCCTCCCCTACTCTATTTGGTTTATATGGGGATTACCTATAACAAGATTTGCTGAATTGGAATTAAGGAAATATAGTTTGCTAGCAGCCCCAGGATTCACTCACATACACTTTACCAGCTTCACCAATAGAGAAATAGGGGTCTTGAAGAGAAAAATAACCTAGGAGAATAAATTTGAAACAAAGAAAGGAAGCAGAGAAGGAAGATAAAGAGTGAAGATCCAATGGCATTTTCAAACTCTGATTCCAATTATTCCTGAATCCATTAATATTTCTGGCCCTCTCACAGATTGCTTGCATAAGCCAATAAATTCCACTCTTGCCTCATCTAATTTTGGTTGCAAGTGAAAGAGACCCAACATGTGAATACTGATTAATACATCTTATTTTAATAATCCTGAAATGATCAGACATTTATCTTCTTGAACCTACAGCTCACAGACTGGTCTTAATCAGACTAATTGAACTTAATTTAAAGGTCAACTTTCACCTAAAAAGAGAATGAGGATGCACTAAAAAATTATGTTAGGTTCTTTACAAAGAAGATTTTAAAAACTGTCATTTCACCCTTGTTATGATCTTTCAGTGATATTTCCATATCGCATATCAGGAAAACAAGGCTCAGGTAAGTTAAACACTTTTCAAAGTTTGCCCAACTAGTAGGGATACAGCTACAAATGGTTTCAAAGCACTAGGCTAAAAAAGGAGAAAACCTCAGACTTTTGGCTTCCCCCAGGTATTTTGTATCTCAAACCCTAACCTGCAAGACTTTGTAAAGTCATATTTAACACCTGTGGTTACTTTTGCATTTATATATTACCCAAGGGTAACTGTAAAATGAGTCCATCTTGCATTCACAAAAAGATGAAAATACATGCAGAAGCCATAGAGGAGCACTTCAGATCTTTCTCCAAGAAAGGATTCATCATTCCACTGTAAGAAATGCAGTTAGCTGACAGTTTCTACCTTTGGAGCTGAAGCTACATTAAAAAAAAAAAAAAAAAAACTGATGACAGAACACAACAGACCTTCTGACTGGCCATATCTATCCAGAGTGGGACTCCTCTCTCTGTTCTGGAGCTTCCTACTAGGTTGGTCAAGACTTTGTCATAGTTGCACAGTAGTCTGAAGTTCAAAGTCCAGGCCAAAGCTTCTTTCCAGTTTTCCTAGTGTACCATATCAGCTTCATGGTCTGAAGGCTTTGCCTGTATAATCTTGCTCCCTCTGTTGTCCCTTTCATAGGAATTTACATCCCCCACCAACAAATTGTTTACACTTTTAACTCCACCTCAGCTTGTTTCTTGGAAGGACCACTAGCACACTAAACAGTGAATGAAAGAGCAAGAGAAGTAGGATTAACAGGAAAATCATTCTTTTCTCAAAGACATATTTTACTACAGTTAAGGCAGCTATAGTAGAGCTATGTAATTCTAGTTCAGTAAAGCAGATTGTGCTGAATATGCCAAATGGCTTCTCTTAGCTGGAGGAAGCACCTCCCTGAGACCTGTCAGGCACTAAGATTTATGGAACCATTTCTATCTTAGTGATCCAGTCCCTCTTTATGAGGATGATTGCTTTGCAGCCCTGCCATAGATATTTACCATCAGGGCCATTATAGCCCACTGAGTCATCCAGGAGAGAAATCCAAGTTGATAATTAACATCCTGAGGAAGGTAATTGTGAAACACTTAAGCATGGGGCTATGACTTCTGGCTCAGTGTCAGTAAGGACAACCTGTAGGGCATATCATACTTCATGAGTCAGTAGCTACCTAAAATGATTATAAAACTCCAAAGCATATTATTTTTATCACTATGTGCAAGAGCTGCAGATTATGTCCTTTTGACCTATTTTGTGCTTTCATTCCTAGCTAAATAATAACCATTTGGGAGTAGTGAAACAAATGATTCTTCTGCTTATTAAGAGATGTTATGTGTCTATGATATATTCTTCTAAAAAAAAGAAACTTACAGGGCAGAAATTCTTCTCCTTCTACTCATGGGATAATTTTCCATTTTAATTATAAAAGTGATTCCCTTCTTATTTTGGAGGTAGTGGAAAGTGATGGACAAACACACACCCCAATTCATAGACAGAGAAGGCACTGATAATGAAAGGGGTTGAGGTTAGATTTTATCAAATAACACCCTTCAAGTGAAGGGGATAACATATTTAGGGACAAGGCAACTATATTCACATAATAGTTTGAGTCTTCCTAAACTGCTATGCTAGTTTCAAACATTGATGGCTTAAATGTAACTCTGTTACTTCTAGAATGACTTAATTTCATCCCTGCTCATTTCTCATCACTTCCTCTCCTTCCATGCTACCATATGTGTGCTTTTTTTTCTTCTTTTTCTTTTTGACCATGTACAGAAAAATAGTGGTTTTACCATAGCATAATGGCATCATTCAGGTCCTCTGGTAAACAGACAATGAGTTAGGAGTGTTTTCTGGTTTAGATATGAGATGTGTCCCCCCAAAGCTCATGTGTTGGTCGATGAAAGAATTGTCAGAGGTTATGAGAGCCTTAACCTAATCAGTGCATTAATCCACTTGAATGGATTAACTGGGCAGTAACTCTAGGTAGGTAGGGTGACTGGAGGAGGTAGGTCACTAGGGTCATGCCTTTGGGGTTTATATTTTGTTCCTGGTCAGCAGAGCTTTCTCTGCTTCTTTGTTGCCATGTCCTGAGTTGCTTTCCTCTACCATACCCTTCCACCATGATGCTATGCCTCACTTGGGCCCAGAGCTATGAAGCCAACTGTGGACTAAAACTTCTGAAATATGCCCCAAAGAAATTCTTTCTCCTCTATGTTGTTCTTTTTGGGTCTTTTGATCACAATGGTGAAAAAGCTGCCTAAAACAGAGTGCAAGGCTTATAATGGGAGTAATGCCTGTGAAAGATAAATGGGAGGAAAAGAAGTTAGAAACTTCAGACCACAATGCTGATTAGACCCATGTGAAAAGAAAGGAAGGAAGGAAGCAGCATCCGGAAGGCAGAGCCTCAAGATGTAGTGCCCTTGTGACAAATCCGGTCAACACAATGGAGTATACTAAAGCAAAGGTTGTCCATTAGCAAAGCCCCACATTGAGCAGAAACAGCCATGCCCTAGAGTATTCCACCATGCTTAATTTCCATCATTGTCTAGAGGTGGCCCAAGAAAAGCATGGTCTTAACTCAAATGTTACAGTGGGTCCCAAACATACTGCAGGTGGATACTGTCAACAAACAGACTTACTCACCTCACAGTTAATCAGATAGTTATTTATTGAAGAGAGATCCAAGTGGCATATCTCAATAGCCACCACAATAACCTATTCTATCAGGACTTTGATGCTAAACAGGAAAGTTTTATTTCACAGTCATATGGTATGTGCTTTGTGGATTGACTATAGTTCTAAGTTTAGGACCAAAGTTAAGAAAGCACTTATAATTTGTAGTATTACCAGTAACCGTGGTAATGTGTAGTAGTTTTCACACTAATAAAAGCTCATAATTCATTGGCCAAAATGGTTCTCATGGTTCTACCCAACCACCCAGGGACAGGAAGTTCAGTCCTACCATGTGTGGAGAGACTGAAAAGAGCAACACCAATGTTTACTATGGTAAAGAAAATGGTTAAATTCACAAAATCTCCTTTACATTCTACTCAATAAGGGGTTTTATTCTTGATAACTTATGAGTAATCATTTCTCTAAGAATCCTTTCTATTCATAGTAGTTGAGACATTACATCTCCTTGTCTTGTAAAGAATACATCAAATATTCCCTTTTGGTTGCTTGGAGCAAAGAAAATAGGAGCTAAATGTTTAAGGAAGAAGTGTGGGAGCTGTTTTGATGGTTGCAGCAGAATCACCCAGACTCCCCACACCTCCACCTAACCCTCTGCCCATTTCTACTAATAGTGAAACTAAGTTTTCTGATAAAATGATGAAAAATTCTACATTTCAATGCTGCCATTCTGCCAGTTCCTTCCCTGTAGTATTCTCACCCCCTGACTTAAGTAACCCTCAGTCAGTGGAGTTTGGATTGAAGGACTGACTGAGCAGTAGGCCATGTTAATATTAAATATCATCCCCACCTTAGTCCCTCATTGAAGGAGAAACTTAGTGATTCCCAGCTCCATCAAGTTGAGGCCTGAGGCTCACACAGACTATCAGTACACAGACAGACATCATTGCTATGGTTTGAATGTGGGTTTTCCCCACCAAAATGTACACTTTGTCTTAATTCCCCAGTGCAACAGTACTAAGGTGGTGAAGGCTTTAAGAGGCATTTGGGATCATGAGGAAACCACCCTCATAAGTGGATTAATGTTTCTCTTCGGAGACTGGGTTACTTCTCTTCAGTTTGGATTAGGTCTCACAGAACAGGATTGGTCACCACCATATCAGGTTATTTTAAAGCAAGTTTGGCTGACTCGGTTCTTTTTCTCTCTCCTCTCTCCTCTCTCCTCTCTCCTCTCTCCTCTCTCTCTCTCTCTCCATGATCACTATCTCTTGTACATGCTCTTGCCATGTGATACTATCTTCTGTGAGACCTAACCAGAAGCCTGCACTGGCACCATGCTCTTAGATCCCCAAAATACTGGGGAAATAACCTTATATTCTTTATAAAAATCCAGCCCTGGATATTCTGCTATAGCAATAAAAACATGGACTAAGATAACCATATTGACTCCTGCTTAGTGAAATGAAGTGGCTAGACTATGGGAGTAAAAAGTGAGGGGCAAGCACCCCCTCACTTGAGGGCAGGTGTCTGATGTCTCTACTTCTCCCTAGCATTTACACTACATCCTCTCTTATCTGTTATCTGCATGGCACTAATCTGTTGTGACTACAAAAGGCAAGAGGCAGATAGACAGGGCAATGCTTTCTTCCCAGGTATGTGGTAAGGGGCATGGTATATTGGAAGCACATGTAATAATGAGAAAGTAGCAAATATGTTGGAAAGTATGCTGACACATGCAGCATTAGTAAACAGGTATTTTTTTAAAAAAAATTTCTTGTAGTTGTAGATGAACAAAATGCCTTTATTTGCTTATTTTTATGTGGTGCTAAGGATCGAACCCAGTGCCTCACACATGCCAGGCAAGTGTTCTGCCACTGAGCCACAGTCCCAGACCACAGGTATTTTCTTTTTGGGTGCTATAAAATTCACAGAAAGTATGCAAAGAGACAGAGTGAAAGAAAAATTGGGTTATTATTTTAGAAACTGATTTTTAAAAGAAGATTAAAAACAGCTTGTTACTCGAAGATACAGCTGACCTCAGAAATAAGCAGATGTGTCTCTACCACCAGGAGACAGTTTTAGAAAGGATTCCCCCTTGTTAGCTCAAGTTTATTCTTATCCCTAAGCACAAACTGCCTAGGGGATTTGGACATGGGCTGATTGCAGAATTGCATATGTTGAGAGCCAGAGTAGCATAATAGTGGGGAACACAGGCTTTGGAGACAGTCTGCCTGTGTAGAAAAACCATGACTATGACATTTAACTAACTACGTGCTAGTGAGAAATTTACTTAGCCTCTCTAAATCTCAATTATTCCTATTCCATAAATGAACCAAGGATGCCTAACTCAAACTATAATAAGAATTACACAGCAATACGTGAAATGTGTACCTAACCACACAAAAGATATTTGCTTCCAACATTTTGTTACCATCTCACTTTAAGATACTCCAGTAAGATTGGCAGCCATTAGGAAGTCAAACAACAACAAGTGCTGGTGAGGATGTGGGGAAAAGGGTACACTTGTACATTGCTGGTGGGACTGCAGATTGGTGCAGCCAATTTGGAAAGCAGTATGGAGATTTCTTGGAAAGCTGGGAATGGAGCCACCATTTGACCCAGCTATTACCCTTCTTGGTCTATTCCCTAAACACCTAAAAAGAGCATGCTACAGGGACACTGCTACATCGATGTTCATAGCAGCACAATTCACAATAGCA
>NW_026000249.1:30720009-30746820 GCF_001458135.2 Marmota marmota marmota
GAGAGAGGAGGGAAGGGGAGGGGAGAGGTGGGGAGGGGGGAGGGGGGAGGATGGGAAAGGCAGCGGAGCACAACAGACACTAGTATGGCAATATGTAAATCAATGGATGTGTAACTGATGTGATTCTGCAATCTGTGTATGGGGGGAAGGTGGGAGTTCATAACCCACTTGAATCAAAGTGTGGAATATGATATGTCAAGAAATTTGTAATGTTTTGAACAACCAACAATAAAAAATTTTAAAAAAAAAAGATTGGCACAGTAGAAATCAGAAATCTAATATTTAGATTTTTAGGCTCAGAGTTTAAATTATTTTGAAATTTTGTTCTAAAGAATAATATTGGAGCTGGGGTTATGACTTAGGAGTAGAGCTCTTGCCACATATGTGTGAGGACCTGGGTTTGATTCTCAGCACCACATAAATAAATGAATAAAATAAAGGTCCATCAACAACTAAAAATTTTTTTAAAAAGAATAATATTGCTTACTTAGGTATATTTTTACGTTGTTTAAACAAATGTGTAGTACAGGGAAGGGGAAAATGGTTTCCTACTACTCTTCTAGGTTATTTGACTAGGCTACAAATTAAGTTGATATAACACAGATTCACAGGAGAAAAACTATTTAATTACACATGCATGGAAGTCACACAAAATATGAAACTCGAAGAATGACCAGCTGATAAAAGCTTATATAGCATTCTGAGTTACAGAAAGAAACAGGAGCTAGGGGTTTCTGGGACTGATGCAGACATGTTATGGGTGAGTATGAGAAAATACATAGTAAATAAAGGTTGTCTTGTTATGCAGATAAAAGTCTCTCAGGTAATAAAAGTTGTCTGGAATAGCCTTCTTCCTAATACAAATAATTTTACTAATGTAAAATGTAGATTTCCTTTATCGATGTAAATTTCTTGCACAAAAGGACAGCTTTTCTGAATAACTCCTGCAACTGCAGTTCCTCAGAATAACAAGCTCAAAATATGCCAAAGAAGTATATTTTGGGGTGGCACATTCTGGTCTCCTACAATCATCTTTTGGGGTGGTATCCTGAGCCCCCAAAGCAGAAATCCATGGATGTACTTACTGTAGTTAAGAACCACCATCTTAACATCTTATGGAAAACAAGCTCTAGGCAAAACAGGACTCGAAGATTATGGTACAGTGCTGGCATCTGGTGGCAGCAAACCCTGAAACAAGAAACTGAAGATCTCTCATTTACTGCTTCTGGAAGGGAATGGGTCAACACCTATTGAAAGATTTTGTTGGTCGGCTATGTTTTACAATACATTCAAGTTCTAAAATATAAACCAATCAGTCTTATAAAAAAAAGTTAACTCCAAATGATTTTTTTAACATATGGAAAGAAGCTCATCACCCCTAAAAACAAAGAAATGAAAACTAAAACTATACCAATTTACACACAACAGATTGTCAAATGTTAAGGAGTCTGATTGGTGATAAGAATGTGGAAAAAAATGAGAACTCTCTAAAACTTCTGTCCAAATTGGAAAGGCCATTTTGCTGTACCTGTAGAAATTTAGCAGTAGCTAGCCCAAATGAAGATGTGCATGGCCTATAGCTCAGCAATTCCAATTCAAGGTATATATCCTAGACTTCAGGAAATGTCTGTGCTCAAGGAGATGTGTTACAAGGTTACAAATAATACATGGCATGGGTACAAATAACACATAACAGCATTCTTTGTAATACCAAAAAAAAAAAAAAACTGGAAAGATACCAAATATTCAGCAACAAGAAGATGGCTAATTTGTCATATGCATATGCTTAAAAGTATAAAGCAATAAAACTGAATGAACTAGAACTATATGTATCAACAGAGATAAATCTTGAAAATAACAGTAAAAGATGCAAACTTCAAACTTCAGAGTAATACATGATATACTACTGATGTAAATATTTAAAACAAGAAAATAGTATGTATGTTCTTTTGAAAAACTTATTTACTAAAATATCAAATCATAAAATGGAAGGAACCCTACCAACTTCAAGGTAGTGGTTATCTTCAAGAAGGAATGAAAGAGAATAGAACTAAAGAGGTAGATAAAAGGAGTTTATATTTGCAATGTTTCATTTTTAAAATTGACTATTTCCTCTATGATTTTATATAGATTGTTTATTGTATTCTCTATTTTTCTGCACAGATGTATCCATACACAGGAATATTCAGCCCCAAAAAGGAATGAAATTCTGACATGTTACAACATGGATAGACAATGAGGACATTGTTCACTGAAACAAGTCAGTCACAAAAGGACAAATATTATAGTATCCTACTTATATGAGAAACCTAGAATAGGTGAATTCATAGACACACAAAGTAGAATAGAAGGTATCAAGAGCTGGAGGGTGGCAAAGAGAATGAGAAGTTTCTGTTTGGGAAGATAAAAAATTTGTGGAGATGAATGGTAGTGACAGTTGCCCAATAATGTGAATGTCCTTAATACCACAAAATTGCACACTTAAAATAGTTAAAATGACAAGTTTTATTATATTTTTACACACACACACTTTTTTCTTTTCTTTCTTTTTGGTACTGGGGATGAAACCAGAGGCACTTTACCATTGAGCCACATCCCCAGACTTTTTGAGACAGGGTTTTCCTAAATAGTTTAGGGTCTCCCTGAGTTGCTGAGGCTGGCCTTGAACTTGAGAACCTCCTGCCTCAACCTCCCAAGTTGCTGGGATATAGGTTCACCACCACACCTGGCTATAATGTATTTTACCGCAAAAAAATAAATTTTAACACCCATAATCCAGGGATGTAGCTGAGTAGTAGAGTACTTATCTTAGCATGCATGAAGCCCTGGGTTCAATCCCCAGGACTGAAAAAAAAAATCAAATTCCTGTCTTCTGGGCAACCATTCAAGTGTGACAGGAAGTATGCTACATCCATATCTATGTTTGTAGTTGTAGTGCAGAAAAGTCAGTAGAATGGTGAGGAGATGGCTACAGATTGGCATTTCAGCATTTCACTGGAGCTTTAGTAATAGGATGAAAACAAGGTTTAGGTTATAATAATTAAAGACAAGAACAATTTTATTTTGCAAAATATAGGCAGGGATCAGGAGTGGGTTTTTTAAAATTTTGGAATATTTGCATATGGATAATGAAATATTTGGGGGATACTACCCAAGTCTAAACAAGAAATTCATTTTTGATTCATATATACCTTATACACAGTCTTAAGGTAATTTTATGCAATACTTTTATTACACCTGCATTTTGACTGTGACCTGTCACAAGACATCAGATGTGGAATTTTTTATTTGTGGTATTATGTTGGCATTCAAAGTTGCAAATTTGAAGCATTTCAGATTCAGATTATGGATATTCAACCTGTACTAGCCTTTTCAGTCCTCTGACCAACAGGAAACTAGGGCTAGCTAGGCCTGTTTTTGAGCAAGGTCTACTTCTTTTACACACACAACCACCCCTCTGGAGGGGAGGTGCTATTTCCTTCAGTATCCTGAGTATGGGCTGCAGGGACAGGATGCCAGAAGGTGGCAGCAAAACATCATCTACTGGAAAAGTCTTTGCACCAGATGCCCAGGACGGCAAAGAGGAGGCATGAATTGCCTTTGACTACTAGCCCCCTATCTTCTCAGTTTGGGACTGAGCCTAGTGTAGTAACACCATGCCTGAAGCCAACAGAAATATACCAGGTCCAAGGTAATGAAGAGTCAATAACTCCAAAGAGGACGTGCCAAATTGCAAGGGGGGGAGCAAGCAGTAAGGGGTGGGTGGGGTGACTGGGAAAGGTAAAGCAAACCTGGCTGGCTAAACTCATTGAACACTTCCTATTTTCTAGGCTTCATGGACCCACAGCTGGGTAAAGCAATGACTTTCCTTAAGACACAGTCTAGTGGGAGAGAGAAGTCGGATGTACTCAAAGAACAAAAGGAAAAGCAAGGCCCAAGACTTTTGGAATTGATGCCTATGTTGGTATTTTCCTTGGCCCTCTAGATCCACTTTTTACCCTTTTCCTTGCTACTTTCTGCCCACTCCAGAGGTTGATCTGTGTAGTCTGGAAGCCAGAGGACAAAGGACCTTGTGAACATGGTGGGGATTCACAAAGAAAGAAGTGAGAATGCTCAGGCCATGACTCCTTCCATGTCATGTTCTTAGCCTGACCCTGTTACAGAAGGCCTGTGTTTCTCCCAAGGTACTTGCTCTATAGAATTTTCTCTAATTCCTATTTCCAGAAACTACCCCTTCCTCCTATCTCTTCTGATCTAGTGGCAGTAGCAGCTGCTTCTAGTCTTGGTTTCCTGTACTATCTCTCATAGCCTTCATCACCCCATCTACATTTTAATTAAATCTCTTGCAAATAACACTTATGTGATCCTAATTGGTGTGTACCATCTGTCCACTATTGGGATCCTGCCTGAAACAACACCTAGGTAAATCATATTCATCCTCTAAGCTCAGCTGAAGAAAGATGAGGAGTGGTTGGAATGGCTTACATGGAGGACCTATGAGTAATTCTGTACTACCAGAAAATAAATTATAAGACTAGACATGCAGTTCAGTTGAAGCTAAAAAAGGGAGTTAACATGAGACATGAGGCTATTTTGATTTGGTACCCAGTATCTTGAACTCTTGTCTCATCAAGAAAGGTAGTTCTTGAAGGACACTGATTAGTCTAATGTTTAAGAATACTGAATGGAGCTTTCACCCAACATAGGGAATTGGGACAGAGTTTAAGGCAGAAGTTCACTGCCGCAGTCTGGCTGGGCACAAAATCACGAGCCACCACACAGCTTGTAGATTCAAACAGCAACTCTTTATTCCCGAACTCACACCAGCCGTATACAGACACGTTCTGGGGAAATCCACGTTCTCTGCCCAAATCCACGTTCTCTCCCAAATTCTCCTTCACTGGGCTTCTGTCTCCCAAAATATACTGTCTGAATCCCGTGAGAACTCAAGGGGAACTTAGGCAGCAGGATACGCCCTATTCCCAGCAGGAATAATCTTAAACCTTAAACCTGGAACCTAAACTGGGAACGCCCTAAACCCGATTATGTTAAACCGGGAACACCCTAATCCGCCCTGGTCCTTGAGCAAGGTCAACTACATTCAATGTCACTGCAAAATGTCAGCAACATGGGGTACGCTGGCAAGGAAATTGTCATACCTACTTGGCTAATGGCTCCCAGCAGTTCACAATATAAAAACCAGTTAGGAAAATTTTTTCACAATTTAGGCAAGTGATGAGAATTGGAACCAGGTTAATGGCATTTGGGATGCATTTGATAAATATTTGGGAGGTAAAAAAATCAATAGACTGGATATTCAAATAGCAGGGGTATCAAAGAATGACAATATAAACCATTAGAGGTTAAAAAGTCACAAAATTAAATATATTAACTTCCTAGGCAAAGGATAGCATGCCAGTGAAGAAACACATTAATTTGTTCACTGAGAAAAAATACAGGAGATTTGAAAGTGAGGGATGTTTGCAGTGATTATTTTAATTGGCGCGTTAAAACTAGTACTCGGGATACAACAGAATGAATCCATAGGTATTATGAGATATATTTACTCAATTCCTATCATTCATTGGCGAAGAAAATATCAGTTAGGTCCAGGGTCTGGCTTACCAACAGTATTCAAAGCATGGTCTATTATCACTTTCTGCTGGTTACAGTCAGTCGTAGTGATATCTTCTAGGGAAGCTGTTGGGGACCGCAAATCAAGTCAAGATGGCACCTGGCAGTTTGCCAGGAGGAACGGTTTGTGAGGCAATGCCACCAAGCCATTAAGATGGTGGGGATTCCTTATGGCTGACTGCTGTATCTAGATGATGCTAATTGAGTCAAGCTGTGTGTAATCAGTTAGGTATATATACCTCTGCTGTTCCGCAATAAAGCGGTTCCTGCTACCTTGGGTTCCCGCTACCTTGAGTTCCCCACTCAGTTCCTGCTGAGTTCCTCCACAATAAAGCAGTTCCCGCTTCAACCTTCAAGTTGCTTGTCACCTCCCGGTTATTTTGCCCAGCCGGACTGTGGCAGTAAGCACTGCTACAAGTGTAATATCTCCCCTTGGTGGTGCTGGAGGAGTGGGGGCAGAGGTAAGGGGGAGGTGATGAAAGAATCCAAGATTATCAGGTTACCAACTTTCACGAGGAATTGGATAGGGATACCATTAACTGTGATACTGAATACAGGAAAATATTGGGGAAGGCAGGTGAGGAGAAACAAAGATGTCTGGACCATAGTGAATTTGAAAGACCAGTGACATGGACAAGTTGGTAATACAGAGCTCTGGAGCAAGTTCTGAATAATTTAGATTGGAATAAGCATCACTCCAGAAGACCATGGAAGAAAAAAATAGGACCATGAAGAGAGGACAGCAGTGGACAAAGAGATATATTGATGGTTAGTTTTATGTGTCAACTTGGATGAGCCACAATGTCCAAATAATTGCTCAAATATTATTCTGGATATTTCTCTTATGATGCTTTTAGATGAGGTTAATAGTAAAACTGAGGGACTTTGAGTAAAGCAGATTGCCATCCATAAAGCAGGTTGGGTTCGTACAATCGGTTGAAGGTCTTAATGAAACAAAAGACTGACCTCCCCCAGTCAAAGAGGAATTCTGCCAATCTCATAGCCTTTTGACTCAAACTACAAACTTTGGACCAGCCAGTCTCAATAATCCTGTGAGTTCATTCCCTAAAATAAGTTTCTCTACATGAACCCATATCCTATTGAGTCCATTTCTCTGAAGAATCCTAATTAATAAACACATTCCTCAGGTCTTTTACTATTCACATTAAAGTGGAAAGACAATCTTATTCATGTAGAATAAAAAATTTCCTTTTCTGGAATGAACAGATATCCTTCACAGGAGAAAAATCAATCAAGCTTAAGTCACCCTCCATCCTGGAAAGGGAGAATCAGTTTTCTTTTGCTAACAATTTTGACTCTGTGATAAAGACACCAGATGATCATTCTGGTGGTAGGACGATCAGAACTCTTATAAAAAAGAGACTCTCTCTTCAATGGATTTGTAAAAGAAAATAGAATCAGCTTGTTCACATCTGATCCTTGGGGGAAAAGGCATAGTTCAAGAACCTATCTTCCTAAAGAGAGATTTTACCATCCATAGCACAATTGCTTAATCCCAGGCAGGTTGACTTGAGATTCAGGCAGCCTGATAAAGATACAAGGAGCCATAGGGAGATCTAACCTGCCCTTATTCAATGGGTTGGCAATCCATACAGTAGAAAGTCCCTGTTCAACTCACATACAGAATTACAACAAATCTGGCAGCATGCCAAATGTAATATCATGGTTATATAAGAAAGCACATGTGCTATTGTTCCTGACTTATATAAGACATCTTAGACATTGCTTCTTGGACATCCAGGTGAGGGAGCCTGATCAGCTCCATTTTCCCAACACTCCACCCCTTCAGTGTTCTGTACCATACAATCTATGCAACAACTGTCTTCCGTGAAGGTCCCTTGGCAAGGAATGCAGAGTCTTACACTCATAATCCACAACAGCAACATAAGGCAAAGTAGCAATATTACTAATACACAAGCTATTCCCAAGATAAGCAAGACCTATCTCCATGGGGCAGCTAGGGTAGCCCACCACTTTTGTAAGACATACCCTATTAAATGCTCAATCTGTTGAGTTTCAAAGATCAGGGTTTGCAGTGCCTGGCTTACATGATGGTGCTCACCTGGTATATATACACAACATTCAGTGCCTGTGAGGATACATACTCCACCTTGGGAGGCAGTCAATATTAAGGGCCATCTGATTTTGCAACACTACTTTCCTCATTTGGTACACTTCTTCATTTAAGAGGGCAAGGGACTCATAGGTGGCATTGAGGGCTCTGGCTGTATGTAGTGCCAGGGCTGTAATCTTCATCTCATTAACAATGGTGGCCCTTGTGGTAAGAACAAGACTAAGGGGTAATACCACCATAGAATAAGTTTCACATGCTGCCATTTCTTAAAAGTGTCCCAGTTGGATGGCTGCTTGGATAAAGTTTTTTAAACTTTTGCTGGGAGGTTTGGCCTTCCCCAAGTGCATCAACCAGTCCATTTGGTAGGTAAATATGGCCATCCATGTTTTCCACATATACACAAATATCCTAGGGGGACAGGGTAGGCACAACTACCATTTTGTGACTCCCAGGTATTAGAACCATTAATTATTATAGTTCATAAAGCCCGAGGGGTCCACTTCATAGATACTCCTGCCCCCTGTTTCCTACACACTGGAGTACCTTTGGTTAAGCTCTACAGTTTCTGTATGGAGCTATCCTAAGTCATCCCATGCCAAATATCCATCATGGGTCATGAGAGATTCACCTGCTGTTGTATACCTTCAAGAATATAGCTCCATGTATGAGTCTACTGAGAGTCACTCATGTCCCATGTTTGCAACCAAGTTCAGTTAGAGGTTTTTGCTGGAACAATTTGCCATCGCAGGTCATCTGAAGCACTCAGTGGCATCTCAGTACATACCCAGCATGCAGACTGATTGGCAGTAGTGGCATAAATGTGTACCCAGTCAACCAGAACATTGGCCCACAGGTACCCAACAGCAAAAGGAGAAGGCAGTTACAGGTACTAACAAAGGCAAATCCTGTCCCTCTTGATAAAATGTAGTTCAATTTCAAGTCCATGGACAATACCATTGCAGTCAATAAAGGTTGACTTAGCCAGTGGTACCACATCTTTGGGGGTGCTTCCATGCACTTCTGATTCAATATACATTAGTAAGGGGGGACTCATAATTGGCCGGAGGGATAATACAAAAGTACTACTCAATATGTTAATAGGAGGAAGCATGGAATATCAGACCTTTAAGGTTGAGAGCCAGTGCCCCAATTACCCATGGAGTTGCATGCAGGTTAACTTAAATCCTTGTCCGAGAAGCTATCAATGTGACCCATCTTGTGTGAAGTGCCATTATCATCCAAGGCTCTGTCCAGGTGGCTTCTTGACCTTTGAGCCAGCAAGATATGACCTTGCCATCTAAAACCTGGCTTCAGTAATTCATCTTATGTCTGAATTTGCAATTGGATGGGCACAGCTGCTTGATGTAGCAAGGCTTCTACTAGGGCCTCTCCTACTTTATTCATCAAGAAATGAACAGTCTAGAGTCTTTTGGTCCAACCAATTAATGTGAGAATGCCATAAGAATGATGCAGCCTTTGTTTTAAATGCTGTTATATCGTCCTATCATTTCCATTGCCTGTGGGTTATACGGTACATGGAATGGCCAGGTGATGCGTACATGCTTAGCTCATTCTTGTGTATGCACCAGTGAAATAAGTCCCTTGGTCAATCTTTATCAACAATGGATGTCCAAATTCTGCACATAAGCATTCCAGAACTGTTATCATTGCTCTTTGGTCATTGCTCTTTTCCACGCTAGGAAAGCAGCCAAGAGCCTGGTTATAGTGTCTACACAAGTAATTGCATGTTTATACCCTTGAAAGCTAGGGACGGGCTCTATAATGTCCACTTGCCACTTGGTGAGGGGCACTCACCCACACAACAATAGGCCCATGTCAGCTCTTGGCCATCAGAAATGTTTCTGGGAGCAAGCTGTACAAAATGTACATATATCTTGTATTTCAACCAATGTCACCGGTAGACCCCAGGTCTTTACTGAAGCCCACATAGTTTTTTTTACTGGCACGCAAAAGCCATTTATGCAGCCACAGAGCCACCTCATGTTCAGTAGATGAGACATGCAGGGCTACTTCTAGCCAATGTGCTTTTGTCAATGTGTCAGCTTCATCATTGCTGGGGGAGGTCATTGGTACATGTCCCATGACGTGACATACAGTTACACGTTTCTGCTGGCCTACCACATTCCTGCCACAGAACTTGCCCTCACAGTAGATGTCATAAGATATTGTGTGTCCCCCAAAAGCTCATGTGTGAGACAATAAAAGTTTAGAGGTGAAATGATTGGGTTATGAAAGCCTTAACCTAATCAGGACATTAATCCACTGATAGTGATTAACTGGGTGGTGACTATAGGTAAGCAGAATGTGGCTGGAGGATGTGGGTCAATAGGAGCATGTCCTTGGGGTTTATATTTTATCTGTGGTGAAGGGAGCTCTCTCTGTTTCCTGGTTCCATGTCTGAGCTGCCTTCCTCCTCCACACTCTTCTGCCATGATGTTCTACCACACCTTGAGCCCATAGCAATGGAGTTGGCCATCTATGGACTGAGACCTCTGAACCCATGAGCCCCAAAATAAACTTTTCCTTCTCTAATTATTCTTATCAGGTCTTTTGGACACAGTAGTGAAAAAGATAAAACAAAAATTAGTACTGAGAAGTGGGATTGTTGCTGTGACTAACCTGACCATATGGTTCAGAAGCTTTTGGAGCTTTTCAGAATTTAAAGAAGGAACTTTGGAAAGTTTAGAAAAGCTTTAGATTATTGTGAGCATAGCTTAATGGGTAAGTCTGGTGGGAGTTTAAAAGACCAGAATGCCAATAGGACTGTGGACCATAAAGACTGCATTCATGAGGTTTCAGAGGAGGAGGACTCTATTGGAAATTGGACTAGAAGCCATTTGTGTTATATTCTAAGAAGTTGTCTGCATTTAGCCCATGTTCTGAGACTTTGTATGAGGGTCAATTTAAAGGTGATAGACTAATCTGGCAGAGGAACTTTCAAGTTAGCACAGTCTTCAAGGGGTGGCACAGGTATTACTGGTGGCTTTTAGCCAAGTTTACTGTGATCATCAGGAACATAAAGCAAAGCAGAAAGATTTGAACTTGAATTATGGCCATAAAACTGGGGCTAAGAAAGGTATTGTTGTTAAAGACATTACATCCACTAAAGAGATGCTTTTAAGTACCCAGAAAAGAAAAAGAAAATATGGTTTGAGGGCATCTCAGGAAATGGCAATACCACACCCATCTCAGGCACAAGGGTATAAATGAAAAAAATCCTTTGAAAAGAGACCATGGGGGTACCCTGCTTGCACAGGGGTGGGGATGAACAGAAAGTTGTTTCATAATGCTTAGCCACCCAAGCACTCAGAGGCTGTGGCAGCCATGGTCCCTGAAGTCTTGGCTACTGCTTGAGATGGTGGAAGACTTTCATGGCAACTACATGGTGCTGGTTCTGCAGGATTGAAGGATGCCTGAGTTTGGGGATCGTGGAAGCTTCCATTGAGATTTCAAAGGAAAATCTGGGAGGACAGGCAAAGTGCAGCAATGTCAGATTCCCTACAGCCTATCCCTGAAAAGGTAATGCATACAGATGTGAAGAGAAAGCTGAAGCTGCCAGTGGAGACCCACTAGATTAAGAAATGTTAGTATTATGGAACATTTGCCAAGGAAAGCTTCATGAATCCAGAGACAAGCCAAGAGAGGGGCCATGCAGACTGCAACCAGCAAGGTTATAGAAGCAGAACTAAACAAGCCCTCTAGAGAGAACATCATGATGTCAAGTGCCCCAGATACTGGACATGGAACTATAAGACTTGTCTGCCCAGCTGTATTTTGGTCCTCTTTTGTTCCCAACCCTCCTTTCTATGCCCCTATTCCTTACTTTTGGAATGAAAATGAAAATGCATTTATATATTGGATATATGTAACTTGCCTTTCATTTTTTACAGAGGCTCATGCTGAGTTTGCCTTGCTTCTCAGGAGACTTTAAAGTTAGACTTTTGGGCACCTTTGAACTGTTGAGACTATGGAGACTCTTGAAAATGGTATTTTGCATTGTGAGATGGGCATGAGCTTTTGGGGACAGAATGTTATGTTTTACATATTAGGTGTCCCCCAAAAGCTCACTGTGAGAAAATGCAAGAAAGTTTAGAGGTGAAAAGATTGTTATCAGAGTTGTAAATTAATCAGTGCATTTATCCCCGATAGGGATTAACTGAGTATGGCTAGAGGAGCTGGGTCACTGAGAGAATGCCCTTGGGTTTATATTATGTCTTTAAGGGTCTCTCTACCCCTCTCTTTCCCTTCCCCTCCCTCCCCCTTGGAAGATATCCACACCTAAAATGTATTCAGGAATTGGAGATACAGAGAGTGGATATTCATGTGGGGACAAATAGCCAATGCCCAAAGAGAGCAGCATAGCTCACACTTTAATTCTATATTCTGCATATCCATCTATGTATGAAATTTGACCCTGGAACTTAGCCAGCTTACCAGAGAATGTGTATTCAACCCCAGTATCTACCAGTGCTAATACCTATTGCACATTAGTTGGGACAAGTGGATAGCCAGTTCCACATGGGTCCTCAGGTCCCCATTTTCTCCCAACAAGTACTTTGACCTCTTCCCTATTCAAACTTGAAGAGTGTACCATCCCCTTATTCCAAAATACTTTGGGAGACTAAATGACCCTCCAGACATAGGGGGCATGCCTCTCTAGGTACACTTTTAACATCCACCTTGGGCTTCTGCTTCTCTACACAGAGGAAGTACTTGTCCATATTCAACTGTTTCTAAAATCCTAGCAAATATGCATTTGGCTTGCCATATGTTTTATCTCTATCAATACCTGCTCCCAAAAGGTCCATGTTTGGGTTCTTGTTACCTTAATAGGTCCCTTTATCACTAAAGGAAGCACTGTTGGAGTAGCCTTCATGGTGTCCTATACCCCTTTTTGTTGATGTCTGTCCTCTGCCTCCCCCAGACTGGCCACCATAACTGTTGCCTCATTAGTACAGCAACCCATATAAGTAGCCAAGATGGCCATGGGGGCACCTAAAAGATGTTGAAAGGGCATTCTGTAATACTAGATCCCTCATGTCAGCTGTAAACTATTCATCATCTAGCCCGTGAATATTCAGATTAAGCATGGCCTGTCTCATTCCCAGCTCTCACATTACCTGGACCAAGTCTGCATATGTCTGCCATTTACTTATGGTCTCAGGGATATTCCCCACATTACATCAAACAGTGCAGATAGTAGCCATCATCCAACCTAACAGTGTCCCCTGGTCCACCCACATGGCATCAACTGTCCTGCACCCTTTGCCACAAGGAGGGTGAGTAGTTATGGATACCAGTTTCTCTATTTCCAGGCAACTACACATAATGTCATCCATACCTAAATCCTACAGGCATTAATAATCAAGTGGACAGGGGCTCTGTCTAAATTGCTTTCTCAAGTCCACCAACCTTGCTTGAGTACACAGGCAGTATGTAGTGAACTCGGATACCTAAGCAAACCCTGCCAGATGCCCATAAATAGCCATCGGCTGCTGTTGTTTCATTTTCTGCATTACCACTAGCCCAGCTTGCAGATGTTGATCCCCATTCCTTCTCTTTTACCAGCTCTATGCAGGAGGCCAAGGGATATTTCTCCAAGGTGTGGAGGTCTTCTTCCAGTGAGTGTATCCTAGCTTCTAGGCTGCTTCTTCACCTGCAGTGCAGGTCAGAGTGTGGTAACTCTCACTTCTTGGCAGCTTTCCATAGTAATAATCAGTTTCTACTTTCAGAGCTGTAAGAAATATCTGTTCAATGGCCCCAGCAGCCACACATGTGCTCATCTTTCCTAGGCTCTCTCCCACTTGTTGTAGTGTTTTTTTTAACCCCATACCACCAATCTCTGCCCATTCCTGGGGAAGGGCCCAGGTAGCCAGGAGGCCCATGAGTGAATACCACATAATCATGACTGACCATCCCTCAATACCCCCTCCACAGGTGCAGAGGGTTTTACATCAGGCTGCTACTAATCCTGCCAATTACACCAACTGTAGTACAACTGCTCAATCCTAGGCAAGGTAACTCGAGATTCGGGCACCCAAAGAAGATACATGGACCCTTAGGGAGATCTAACATGCCTTGATTTGATGGGTGGCCAATCCATGCAGCAGAAAGTCCTTGCTCAATTTATATCCAGGAGTAGAACAAAGCTGGCAGCATGCCAAATATGATATCATGTGGTTATATAAAAATGCTCATGCACCATTGTTTCTGACTTACATAACACATCTTAGTCATTGCTTCTTGGACATCTGGGTGAGAAAGCCTGATGGACTCCATTTTCCCTACACCATCTCTAGGTTTATTTTGTCTCATAAGGAGCTCTGAGCAGCCTACTGCTAGAGAACTGGTTTAGGGAACGTCTTCCCAAACTCTTAACATGCAAATGAATCATTTGGGAACCTCATTAGAAAGAAGATTCTGAATCTGTACATTGGGGATGTGGCCCAAGAATTCACATTTCTAGAAAGTTCACAGATAATGCTTGTGTTGTTGATTCATGAACCCCACGATCCTGATGGGCAGGTTACTGATGCCTAACCAACTTCTGTACAAAAATCAAGGTAGCCTTCTAAAGAGATAGAAGCATCCATTTAGTCATGTGAAGCCTATTGCCTAAACATCACTATCCCTTTGGTGGCATTTGTCTTCTATGTACACATTTACAATAAAGACCGTGCAGGTAAGAATAACTGATTGCAAACTAGACTCTTGTCCAGGAGAGAAAAAGTGAGATAAGTTATATTAGCAACTCTCAATGCCTTAGCTTCCTGAAATACTTGCTAGACCTTTGAAAATAGGTACACTGGGGTCTGGCCATTATGTCTCTGAACCCACACTCTGACCTGCACTGCAGGATTGTTCTCAATCAGGAACTCTGCATATCTAAAGCAAACATATTGTGGAAAGTTAGCAGGTACCATTTGTGGTAAATTCCCTTCCCCCTGGCTCTCTCTATTTCTTTTCATGTGTACTGTAGCTGAGAATAATAGAGCTAGCTCCATACCCATTAACCAATTACATTTCTTTTTCTTGTTTATCAGGCTGCACTAGCAGCAACAGTCTGCCTAAGGCTCAACTTGTTTCGCTGGTACCAATAATACCAGATCCAACTTTCATTACATATGAAATAACCTTTCCAAGCTATAGCCTTGTTTACTATTATGGGATGATGAGAGCTTGAGAAACTGAATGTTCCAAACCCAACTCCAGAGAAATATGCCACTGGACTGAAGATGACTAAAGGCACCATGTGATGTATAACAAGAGAGGGACCCACTCCTCTGATGCTCCACATTCTTATAAAGTTATAAGGGAATAGGGAATACCTAACCAGTCTTGCACCAATTGAAAGTCCTTGTTATCCTTGAGCCATCACAGAAAAAGTAACACAAGTTTGGCAAGAGAAACAACATTCTCTCAAACATCAGGCACTTGGGGAGTTCATATAACCATGCTGAAATCAGATGGGGACACTGCAGTATTTATTGCTTAACCAGCTTATGTCTAGGCTACCTAAGGTAGGAAGCTATCAAGGCTGTTCAGCTAACAAAATGGCTTATGTCTCCTCTGAAAGATGTTTTAAGAGGTCCATAGAGTATAGCAAACCTTGGTAGGACAATATTATTAATCCCTAAGTAGTTATAGAACATGAGCCTAAGTAGGGTAGCTGCTTCTTAGATCAAATATAGGAGAAATTCATTTTTAAAAAAATTGAAGGAAATAAAGAAAAAACTCATGGAGGATACCTACAGACACCCAATATTTGTCAGGTCTGGGTTTTAGGAATTTGACATAAGTGAGAAGAGAGTCATAGTTCTGTACATCAAAACCAACTCATTAGTCAGTTAAGACTTTAGAGGTAATGTAAAGATACTTGAGAAGAATTAGAATTTTAAAGAATATGGATCTAACTCAAGCAAGCACAGAAACTACTAGAGCCCAGACTGATCCCACATGAAAAGGAACAAGTGGGCTCCAAACTACAGAGAATGCTACACCAAACCCTGCTCTACCCCAAGAAAAGGCAAGGTAACTGGTTTAGTTCTAAAGCATAGAAATAAAATTCTGATAAACTTGGAAAGCAAAACAATACTATGCCAGACATGGCAGTAGACACCTATAGTCTCAGGTATTAGGGAGGCTAAGGTGGGAGGATTGCTTAAGCCCGAGAGTTTGAGGCCAGTCTGGCAACACAGCAAGACCTTAACTCAAAAGAATTAAAAGTACCCTTTTCCCCACATCCTCGCCAGCACTTATTGTTGCTTGACTTCATAATGGCTGCCAATCTTACTGGAGTGAGATGGTATCTTAGGGTGGTTTTGATTTGCATTTCTCTGACTGCTAGAGATGGTGAGCATTTTTTCATGTACTTATTGATAGATTGTATGTCCTCCTCTGAGAAGTGTCTGTTCAGGTCCTTGGCCCATTTGTTGATAGGGTTGTTTGTTATCTTGTTGTTTAATTTTTTGAGTTCTTTGTATATTCTGGATATTACCATGGATTTTGCAGGGAAATGGATGGCATTAGAGCAGATTATGCTAAGTGAAGCTAGCCAATCCTTAAAAAACAAATGCCAAATGTCTTCTTTGATATAAAGAGAGCAACTAAGATCAGAACAGGGAAGAAGAGCATGAGGAAAAGATTAACATTAAACAGAGACGAGTGGGGGAAGAGAAAGGGAGAGAGAAGGGAAACTATGGAAATGGAAGGAGACCCTCATTGTTACACAAAATTACATATAAGAGTTTGTGAGGGGAAAGGGGAAAAAAAAACAAGGGAGAGAATTAAACAACAGCAGATGGGGTAGAGAGGGAAGATGAGAGGGAAGGGGAGGGGGGATAGTAGGGGATAGGAAAGGTAGCAGAATACAACAGTCACTAATATGGTATTATGTAAAAATGTGGATGTGTAACCGATGTGAATCTGCAACTTGTATTTGGGGTAAAAAATGGGAGTTCATAACCCACTTGAATCAAATGTATGGAAGATGATATGTCATGAGCTGTGTAATGTTTTGAACAACCAATTAAAAAAAAAATAAAAATTAAAAAAAAGAATTAAAAGTAAAATGACCTATAATTCTTAAACTCAAAGATAATTTGTATTATATTTTCTATGATATTTTTCTTAGGCCCATTTTCTTATTTTAAAACTGGGTGTGACACATATCAGTATCATGCAGTATTAACTGAATTCTAAAATTTTATAAAAGAGTACATGATTAAAACTGACCACAGGCCACAAAGCTCATGGTAAAAATAAAGAGGATTTTTCCCATATTTTCTAAATATTACTATTACTTAAAGTTTATTATAGAAGAATTTAGCATTCTTATATAATACTAGTCTCTTACCCCTCTAGTTTTATATCAATTTCTGGTTCAACTAGTATTTAATACAGATGTCCCTTGGTATTCAGGAAGGGTGGCAAGAGGGATTGATTCCAGGACACCTGCAGACACCAAAATCCAGGGATTCTCACATCCCTCATATACAATGGTGTAGTATTTGCATAAAACTCACACATCTTCCTCTATGTTCAAACTTCCTTTATGTTTTAAATCATCTCTAGATAACATTATGTACATAGTTGTTACATTATGTCTATGGAATAATGAGGAAAAAGTCTGTACATGTTCAGTACACACCAATTTTAGAAATATTTTGTGTCTATGACTGTTCTGACACTGCAGCTGTGGAATATGTAGATATAAATGACTATTTACCTTTCTATGATTACTATGAGTCACTGCTAAGCCAAGTTGCACTTGGGATTATGATTTCCTTGCCTTATTATTCTTTTCTTTTTGGAAACTTAATTATTTGCCTAAATTCACAGGAAATAAATTGGAAATCCAGCACATCTTATATAAGACTTAGAATTTAGTTATCAGTAAGTAATTAGTGGAGGAAAATTCTTTTCCAACTAAAAGTCTATGCTTGTTTTGTGTATTTAAATACTCTTCTAGACATTCTCAGTTTTTCCCAAAATTGTCAAGTCCCCAAAAGTATTATTTGATGATATACCAAACTCTTCAAAGTCATATTTCTCTTATGCTAACAGTCCAAACTAGACACATTTTCAGTAGATGTTGATGGTGTGCTTTGTCAACAAAGAAGAAGAGAAGAAAGAAGGCAAGGAAGGGAGAATAGACCCTTTTTTGGAGAGTACCAATTTTCAGCATTTCTTTTTTGCCTTCTGGGAGATTTCTTATATTCGCTTTTCCATCCATACCGATTGGACAGTCTAAGCACCCAAATGGAGATATTGGTTTCTCTGGCACTTCAAATCTGAACGGTTGCCATAACTGCTCATTACTGAGCATGGGATCAGTGTCACTTCCTTGGGTTTAGCAGTATTTAAGTTTCTGTCTTAGACTCAGAATCTGAGTGCCAAAATCTAAGTGGTAAGGTTATCTTAAGCTTTTTTTGTACATCTTTTTAAGCCATCTACCTCAAGTAGACCTTCCATTTTGTGAATCACATTAACAATTGTCTAACTCACTTTTTGCTTTCCCTCTAGCACAGTTATCCACTTGTGATTTTTTTCTGTAACTTTTCATCTCTGTCATTTGCAAATATCTGCATGTTCCCTTAATTATGCCATAACTGTGAAAACCATTTACCTTCTTTCAAGATTGACTTGAGTGACTGGTACTGTAGCTCAGTGGTAAAGCATTTGTCTAGCATATGTGAGACCCTGGGTTCTATCCCCAGCACTACAAAAGAAAAAAGTATTGGCTTGAATTATGTGGTTTTCTTTTCCCTCGTGTTGCAGCTTTCTAACTTAAACTTCAAGCAGAAGTGTACATAATTTCCAGGAGTATAGGACAATCTTTTAGTGTATGCTAAAAGTGGGATCAACCTCAAGATATTTGGGATATATTCAGATATACATTTGTCATACTTGTATTGACTTCTGAAACCACAATCACAGATATTAAAACAATAAAATATCATTTTCTTTTTTTCCTGTTTTCTACTGAGGAAAAAGATTAAAATAATTAAAATTTGTATTTTTCTCCTACAAAGAGTTTTCAATATCATAGTCTTAAGTACAGACTCTTGAAAATATCCTCAGCAGAAATGTTACAATCCTCTGGGTGAAAACTGAAAATCTAGGAAGGTATGAAATAAGGAAGGCACTAGGTTCTAAAGGGGACATTGCTCTGGGAGAGAAGGGGAGCATCAAGAAGATACTATACATCTGAGAGAAGCTCTAATCTTTTAAGTAGAAGTGGTAAGGATGGAAGTAGCTGCAGCATTGCTCTGAGCATCCAGTTTTCCAGAACAAGGCAATATTGTCTAGAGGCCCCAACATCAGCATTGACTGTGAGGATTGGAGGTAGAATTTGCTTCATAAAAGGAGTGAAAATTGCCTGTCTCAGCCATGGAATGGGAAACTCACAAATGTCCAATAAATAGTGAATGCCTAAAATATATAAGGAGCTGGGTATGATGGTACACATCTGTAATCCCAGGGGCTCAAGAGGCTGAGGCAGGAAGATCACAAGTTCAAGGCTAGCCTCATCCACTTAGTGAAGCCTTAAGCAACTTGGCAAGACCTGTCTCATAATAAAAAATAATAAAACAAAAAGGGCTGGGAATATGGCTTGGTGGTTTAGCACCCCTGGGTTCAATCTCTGTGATAGATAGATAGATAGATTGATTGATTGGACAGACTCAAACAATTCAATACCAAGAAAATAAAGAACCCAATTAAGAAAATAAGTAAAGGACCTGAAGATATTTCTCCAAAGATCACATACTAACAGCCAACAGGTATATGAAAAAGTACAAAGCATCACTAACCATCAAGGAAATGTAAATTAAAACCACAATGTGTAGTCACCTCACACGTATTAGAATGGATATTGTCAAAAAGGCAAAAGATAAGTGTTAGCCAGGATGTGAAGAAAAGGGAACACTTGTACACTTTTGGGAGGAAGTTATATTAGTACAGACATTATAGAAAATAGTATAGAGATTAAAAAAAAACCCTAAAAATAGTAACAACATGATCCAGCAGTCCCACTTCTAAGTACATATCTAAGGGAATAAAAATTGCTATGTCAAAGAGATAATCTGCACACTTGTGTCCATTGCAGCATTTTTCATGAAAGCCAGAATATAGAAGCAACTTAAGTATTTATTAAAAATGAATGGAATAATGTAGTGTATATACACAGTGGACAACTATTTAGGCTTTGAGAATATCTTCATTTGAGACAACATGGATAAACCTTAGAGGATATTATGCTAAATGAAATAAGCCAAGCATACAAGAAAACACACTGCATGATCTCACTTAAATGCTGAATCTCAAAAAGTCAAACTCATAGAAGGCTTACTGAAAGCTCGGTTAGGGTGGGGATGACAAACAGAAGGATATTGGTCAAGGGGTATGAAATTCTAGTTAGACAGAAAGAATAGGATCTATTGCACAAAATAGTAAATATGTGAGATAATATGTTAATTAGATGATTTATTTATTCCACAATGTATATATGTCAAAAAAATCACATTACACTCCATAAATATGTAACTGTCACTAAATTTTGAAGTGACTGCAAAACAACTGAACGTTTTGTCTTCTTGGAACCCTCTTTTTCTTCTACAGCTCACTAGACAATGATATGGTAAGGTCCAGCAATCTTGTTAGAGTCACATCAAGTATGAAATCAACATGTTTCCTTAGAAATATTGTCTTTGGAGACATTGAACAGGCCCAATCTCCAGTGAGGAACAGAAGTGTAGAGAAAAAGGGCTAGGGTTGTAGCTCAGTGGTGTAGCACCTGCCTAGCACATGTGAGGTACTGGGTTTGATCCTTAGAACCACATAAAAATAAGTAAATAAAATAAAGTTACTATGTTCATCTAGAAGAAAAAGAGGAGGAGGAGGAATAATAATAATAATAATAATAATAATAATAATAATAATACATGTAAAGAAAAAGCCCAATGTCCAGCATTGAATAGGAGTGATCAGCCAGGTGTGGTGGCACATGCCTCTAATCCCAGCAGCTCTGGAGGCTGAAGCAGGAGGATCATGAGTTCAAAGCAGCCTCAGCAAAAGTAAGGCCCTAAGCAAGTCAGTGAGACCCTGTCTCTAAATAAAACACAAAAAAGGGATAGGATGTGGCTCAGTGGTTGAGTGCCCCCAAGTTCAATTCATATACCCCCCCAAAAAAATAGGGGTGATCATAAAAAGGGATTATGAATCTCCCCATTGAGAAAGACATTCACTTTATCATTCCTTTCAATATGCCACCTCCCTCAATTCCTGCTAGGTTTAATGTCCTGGAGTTGTACATATCCCTGATACAGTATCCTCAGAATAAGCTCTGGTTTCCAAGGGTACTCTGGGAGGAGTGGTCTTCAGGATTCAGAAGAGCAGAGTCAGGTCTTTAGCAACCCATTGTTCAGACTTTTAGAACAACTCCTTTATTTTCAGTACTACCTTTCCATCGTCTCATTTTCTGAGGCATTTCTTTGTTAACAGCCCAAATCAGAATACTTTTCATGGCATCTTCTCTACTAGCACTTGCTATTAAAAAGGAAGTAGGGGGCTAGTAACATTTATTTCCTAGATTCTAAAGATGTGCTGATATTTTCCTGCTGTAGCCTCCTCCAATCTTTTTAAAAATTATTTTTATATATTTTTCATTTGTTGATAGACTTTTATTTTATTCATTTATTTATATGCAGTACTAAGAATCGAACCAAGTGCCTCACACATACTAGGCAAGCACTCTACCACTGAACCAAAACCCCAGCCCTCCTCTATCTTGTTTTTTCAAATAAGCAAATTAAAATAAAAATTCCAGGCCTGCGCGGGACCCAGGCTCACAGTAGGACTAGGTCCATGCCACTACCAGCAGACACCTCCCGGAGCTCAGGCTCTGGCACAGGACCTCCTAATCTGACCAGCAGACCACCACAGGAGCTCAGGCACAGCCCAGATCTGCCCACACCAACCTACACAGGACCCAGGCTCAGGGTAAATCCGAGTTTGCCAACGCCCCCCACACCTGGGAGCCCAAGCCTAATCCACTTCCATCTTGGGACACTGCAGACATCTCTGTAGCCTTCCCAACGCAGTAGCCCCTACCTTTTGACAACAGACAGGACCTAGAAGCAGCTGCATCTCAGAGCAGGCATCCCAAAGACAGTAAGGCCCACCCTTTCAGCCCTATCTCTGTAAGATGTTGCATTGAACTTGAGGCATTTCCACTATTATCTCAAGTTACCTTGGCTATTGCTGCCACCACTTTTAGTTGCAGTAACATACATTGAGGGACACCATCAGGGTCTGGAAGCCCAACATCAAGGTTAGGTACACAATCTGCATGGGTACTATGAGAATATAGGGTAGAAACTATAATATCTCAGATCTGCACTGCAAGAAAGGAAGACACATAGACAACATGAAAAAACAAGGGAGGAAAGTGCCCCAGTCAAACCAGGATACTACAATAACAGAACCTATGGAAAGCAAAGTTGATGAAATATCAGAGAAGAAGTTCAGAAGGTTCATAATTAAAATGATCTGTGAATTAAAGAATGACCTAAATGAGCAAAAGCAGGCAAAAATTGATCACTCTAGCAAAGAGAATAGAGAGGAAATACAGGTAGCAAAAGATTACTTCAAGAAAGAGAGACTCTGAAAAACAACTAGTCAGAACTCCTTGAAATGAAGGAAACAATAGACCAAATTTAAAAAAAATAGAAAGTATAACCAACAGACTAGATCACTTGGAAGAAAGAACGTAGGATAATGAAGAGAAAATACACAATCTGTAAAATAAAATTGACCAGTGAAGAAAGTAAGAAACTATGAACAGAACATCCAATAATTATGGGACAGCATCAAAAGACCAAATCTAAGAGTTATTGGGATAGAGGAAGGCCCAGAGTTTCAAACCAAAGGAATGTACAATCTCTTCAATGAGATAATTTCAGAAAACTTCCCAAGCATGAAGAATCAATTGAAAAACCAAATACAAGAGGCTGACAGGACACTAGATATACACAATTACAACATATTTACACCAAGGCACATTATAATGAAAATGCCTAGCATACAGAATAAAGATAGAATCTTAAAAGCCGCAAGAGAGGAATCAGATCACATATAGGGGGAGACCAACTCATATCTCAGCAGATTTTTCAACCCAGACACTCAAAGCCAGGAGATCATGGAACAACATATACCAAGCTCTAAAAGAAAATGGATGTCAACCAAGAATCTTATATCCAGCAAAATTAAGCTTCAGAGTTCATGATGAAATAAAAACCTTCCATGATAAACAAAAGTTAAAATAATTCATAACTAGAAAGCCTGCACTACAGAACAGCTCAGCAAAATATTCCATGAACAGAAAATGAAAAACAATGATGAAAATTAGCAGAAGGAGATATTACACTAAAGGAAAAACTAATCAGAAGACAAACCAAGTCAAGTTAAATACCAAAAATAAACAAAAATCGCTGGGAATACAAATCATGTCTCAATAATAACCCTGAATGTTAATGGCCTAAACTCACCAATCAAAAGACATAGGCTAGCAGATTGGATAAAAATAAAAGAAGACCCAACAATATGCTGCCTCCAAGAGACTCATCTCATAGGAAAAGACATCCACAAACTAAAGGAAGGGTTGTGAAAAATCATACCACTCACATCGACTGCAGAAGCAAGCAGGGGTTTCCATCCTCATATCAAATAAAGTAGACTTCAAGTTAAAATTAATCAAAATGGGTAAAGGAGGATACTACATACTGCTCAAGGTAACCATACACCAACAAGACATAACAATTATAAATATTTATGCCCCAAACAATGGAGCATCTACGTTCATCAAAAAATCTCTTCTCAAGTTCAAGAGTCAAATTGACCACAACATAATAATTTTGGGTGACTTTAACACACCTCTTAACTCAATAATACAATCAATAACTTAGACTTAACTGACATAGAATATTTCATATGTAAATGAGCAAATACACTTTCTTCTCAGCAGCACATGGATCCTTCTCTAAAATAGACCATATATTATGTCACAAAGAAACTCTTAGGAAATATAAAAAAGTAGAGATACTACCCTGCATTATATCAGTTCATAATGGAATGAAGTTAGAAATTAATGATAAAAAAATAGAAGCTACTTGAACACCTGGAGACTAAATAATATTCTACTGAATGAACAATGGGTTCAATGCAGAAGACATCAAGGAGGAGATTAAAAAAAAAAAGAGGTGAATGAGAACACAGTTACAACATATTGAAATCTCTGGTACACTATGAAGGCAGTAATAAGAGGAAAGTTCATGGCATGGAGTTTACTCCTTAAGAGAAAAAAATTGAACAAATAAATTACTTAAGATTACATATCAAAGCCCTAGAAAAAGAAGAACAAATCAACACCAAAGGCAGAATAAGGAAATAATTAAAATCAGAGCTGAAATCAATGAAATTGAAACAAAAAAAATTGAAAAAAGTTTTTTTAAAAAATATGGTTCTTTAAAAATATAAATAAAATTGACAGACCCTTAGCCATAGTAAAGAAGCGAAGGAGCGAAAAAAAATCACAAACATACATGATGAAAAAGGAAATATCATAGCAGACACTACAGAAATACAGAAGATAATTAGAAATTATTTTGAAAACTTGTACTCCAATAAAATAGAAAATATCAAAGGCATTGACAAATTTCTAGAGTCATATGATTTACCCAAATTGAATCGGGATGATAAACACAATTTAAACAGATCAATTCCAAGCAATGAAATAAAGAGGCCATCAGAAGACTACCAACCAAGAAAAGCACAGGACTGGATGGATACACAGCCAAGTTCTACAAGACCTTTAGAGAAGAACTAATGCCAATACTCTTCAATTTATTTCAGGAAACAGAAAAAGAGGGAGCACTTCCAAATTTATCCTATGAGGCCAATATCACCCTGATTCCAAAACCAGGTGAAGACATATCAAAGAAAGAAAACTTCAGACCAATAGCTCTAATGAACATAGATGCAAAAATTCTGGCAAGTTGAATAAAAAATTTATCAAAAAGATAGTGCACCATGATCAAATGGGGTTCATCTCAGGGATGCAAGGTTGGTTCAACAAACAGATATCAATAATTATAATTCATCATATCAATAGTTAAGAACAATATGATCATCTCAATAGATACAGAAAAAGCATTCAACAAATACAGCACCCATTCATGTTCAAAACACTAGAAAAACTAGGGATAACAGGAACATACCTCAACATCATAAAAGCTATCTATGCTAAGCCCCAGGCCAACATCATTCTAAATGGAGAAAATTTGAAAGCATCCCTCTAAAAACTGGAACAAGACAGGGATGCCCTCTTTCACCACTTTTTTTATTGGTTGCTCAAAACATTACAATGCCCTTGACATATCATATTTCATACATTTGATTCAAGGGGGTTATGAACTCCCATTTTTACCACATGTACAGATTGCAGGATCACATTGGTTACACATCCATGTTTATACATGCTGCCATACTAGTGTCTGTTGTATTCTACTGCCTTTCCTATCCCCTTCCTATCGCCCCTCCCCTCCTCACAGTTCTTGAAACTCTAGTGAGAGCAATTAAACAAAAGAAATTAAAGGGAGACAGAAAAAGAAGAACTCAAAACTATCACTATTTGCCAAAAACATAATTCTATACCTATAGGATCCAAAAAATTCCACCAGAAAACTTCTAGAACTAATAAATGAACTCAGAAAAGTAGCAGGATATAAACTTAACATCCATAAATCAAAGGCATTTCTGTATATCAGTGACAAATCCTCTGAAAGAGAAATTAGGAAAACTACCCCATTCGCAATAGCATAAAAAATAAAATAAAGTACTTGGGAATCAACTTAACGAAAGAGGTTATAAACCTCTACAATGAAAATTACAGAATGCTAGTGAAAGAAATTAAAGAACACATTAGAAGATCTCCCTTGTTCTTGGATAGGCAGAATTAATATTGTCAAAATGACCATACTACCAAAAGCACTTTACAGATTTAATGCAATTCAAATCAAAATCCCAATGACATTCCTCATAGAAATAGAAAAAGCAGTCATGAAATTCATCTGGAAAAATAAGAGAGCCAGAATAGCTAAAGCAATCCTTAGCAAGAAGAGTGAAGCAGGTGGCATCACTATTCCAGACTTTAATCTATAATACAGAACAATAGTAACAAAACAGCATGGTATTGGCACCAAAACAGACTGTAGATCAATGGTACAGAATAGAGAACACAGAGACTAACCTGCATAATTATGCTTATCCTATATTTGACAAAGGTGCCCAAAACGTTTATTGGAGAAAAGATAGCCTCTTCAAAAAATGGTGCTGGAAAAATTGGAAATCCATATGCAACAAAATGAAATTAAACCCTTCTCTCTCACCATGCACAAAACTCAACTCAAAGTGGATCAAGGACCTAGGAATTAAACCAGAGACACTGTGCCTATTAGAAGAAAAAATAGGCCCAAATCTCCATCATGTTGAATTAGGCCTCAACTTCCTTAATAAGACTCCTATAGCACAAGAATTTATATCAAGAATCAATAAATGGGATACATTCAAACTAAAAAGCTTCTTTTCAGCAAAATAAACAATCAGTGAGATGGATAGAAGCCTACTAATTGGGAACAGATTCTTACCACACGCTCATCAGATATAGCACTAATCTCTAGAATATATAAAGAACTCAAAAATCTAAACAACAACAAACAAAAAAAAACAAATAACCCAATCAACAAATGGCCCAAGGAACTGAACAGACACTTCTCAGAAGATGATATACAATCAATCAACAAATACGAAAAAATGTTCGACATCCCTAGCAATTAGAGAAATGCAAATCAAAACTAAGATTTCATCTCACTCCATTCAGAATGGCAGCTATTAAGAACATAAACAACAATAAGTGTTGGCAAGGATGTGGCAGAAAAGGTACACTCATACATTGCTGTTGGGACTACAAATTGGTGCAGCCAATATGGAAAGCAGTATGGAGA
>NW_026000249.1:30752863-30799686 GCF_001458135.2 Marmota marmota marmota
ATACAAGAGGAAGTGAGGGGAAAGGGAAAAATAATACAAGGGGGACAAATGAATGTCAGTAGAGGGGGCAGAGAGAGAAGAGGAGAGGGGAGGGGAGGGGAGGAGGGATAGTAGAGGATAGGAAAGGCAGCAGAACACAACAGACACTAGTATGGCAATATGTAAATCAATGGATGTGTAACTGATGTGATTCTGCAATCTGTATATGGGGTAAAAATGATCGTTCATAACCCACTTGAATCAAAGTGTGAAATATGATATATCAAGAACTATGTAATGTTTTGAACAACCAACAATAAAAATTTTTTTAAAAAAAAGAGGTAATGAATATTGAGAAAGGCAACATTCTTTCTGGAAAGCTTTTCAATTAGAAGGCCAAGGTTGGGGGTGTAGCTCAGTGATAGGGCACTTACCTAGCATGCATGAGGCCCTAGGTTTGATTCCCAGCACTGCAAAAAGACAAGGAAGGAAGGAAGAAAATAGATGGACCCAGGAAGAAATACAATCCTAGTAAAAAGTTATTAGATTTAGTGATAACCCTTCTAAGTCCAAAAACAAAATGAATCTTTGGGCAGCCAAGCAAAAGACTGTCATTAATAAAAGAGAAACAAATTGAAATTGCATGTGAATGCTTAATTTGAAACTATGCAAGTACTGAATAATGGCTCAGAATAAAGGGATTTTGAAATCTAAGAATGAAAAAAAAAAAAAAACGATTAAGGGAACTCCAACCCATATATAATTGTACTCTTTCATTCTATTTGTATTGCTTCCTGTAAATTTAGTAGCATCTGTCTTCTTCCAAATTTCTTGTTATTTCATATTTCTTATTCTCTCATATAAAATGTGAACTGGTAGAGCTCAATAAGTATCTTTCTCACGTTCATATATTTTCTGCGTTCTTATACATCTGCTTTATGCTGCTGCTTTATAGATGCAATGAATTTAAGCTTTCTTCTTCAGGGTGAAATATTGCAAAGTTTAATTTTCTTCATGGAAATGTTTCTTATATCAGTCTGCCTCATGCTATTCCCACTCTTCCTCTTTCTTTTTTCCATCTATAAACATGCCATGTGATTTTTCCTTTTTTAATTCTCATCTTTAGTTCAGAAAAACTCTCGCTCTTAGTCAAAAATAATATGCAAACTTGTGGATGGGTTAAGGTCCTATCTCAGGCAAGGGAAATTTCATCCAATGGATATAGATTTTGCATAATTCACACCCCTATGGCTACTACTTCTCCCAAAAGTCACATGAACAAAATGTGGCTTGTCTGTGCGTATTTCTGTTCAACTTCACCAGCTCTCCCTCTGAGAACCAAGGAAGTTTTTGCAGCTAGGTTGTGCTTCCCATTCCTACTACTAAAATCAAAGAGTTTAGGTATTGTACTTCAGGGTTTGCTTTTCTCCTTAGAAACCTTAGAAGAGTGAATTGTATCATTATTATGAATTTTACCTTATTTAGTGAATTTTACCTTATTGTGATCTATAACCACAAGAATGCTCTATTTCTTCCCATGTGTATGCCAGTTTGATTACCACTTTCAGCATTCATTCTACCAAATTTTTGGTTGGGGTTGTTAGTGAAAACAGAAATCCACATATTTGTCTCAGTTTCATGGTTTGTGCAGATGATTTCAAAGGAAATGGGGAAATTTTTAATTTACATCTACATCCTCAGACCAAAAGGCCAAGGGTAGAATCTTTGATGATCACCTTCAGGAAGCTTAAGTGATATAGGGTTCAGACACCCCTCCCTCTTCCATACTCTCACATTTTACCCAGATCCTACAGTTAACCAAGAACCAGAGAACAGAAAGACTTGTATAATCCAGGAAAACTTTGATTTTTCAAAACCTTGAGGAAGCAAACTGTTCACAGATAGGAGTCAGTTTTGGGGAGGGAACCCATAAGCACTTTTCTCCCTTTATCGTGCTCAACTTCCCTCGAAATTATATTGTATATATTTACAACTCTGAATCATATCTCCAACATCTGGTAGAATTGCATTCTTAGAAGTTTTTCTATGCATTTCAGAACGTGGAGGAAGATGATTACACTGTATATAGTACCTGATGCCAGGTCTCAGCATTAAGTGATATTACAGGATGTTATAGGGACAATATACTATTATAATGTAGGCTTTGGCCCCGAAAACAGTATGTTGAAGAAGCCCAAGAATCTAGTTCCTCAGGGTTTCTTGTTTCTAAACTAAATTTAATCATCATTGGGACTTCTACAATTTACATTAAGTCTGGAGAGCAGGGAACCCCTTATCTATGTCCATTGAGAGGTCATTTCCCACAATAGAATGTTTCTGAAGAAGAGTCTTTTTGAGGGTCTGAAAGAAAGTGGATGGAAGAGGAAAGGGGAGAGTTGTCGTCTTTGGTTCATTTATTTTCTTTCTGAAAAATCCAACCTAATGTGCTCTATATGTGTAATATGAATTGTAATACATTCTGCTGTCATATATAACACATTAGAATTTTAAAATAAAAATATAACCCTTAAAAAATCCAATCTAAGAAAGATGCTTAAAAAAGAAAAAAAAAGTAAAGACTCATGTGCCACTACCTAAAGTATCATCCCAGAGCAAGAAAGGAAAGGAGGAAGAGCCAAAATTAAAGTATGCTATTCAATTTGAGCAATTACTTCTATAAGATTGGTATCAAGGACAAGTGTCTTCCCAGAGGCAATATTAACAGCTATTTCTTGGCATAATATGTTTGGGGATGAGGGGAAGAATTTGTCTACCAGCTGCCTTTCATTGTTTAAAATTTCAGCCTATGATGTATCATCTCCACAATATTACTCTGATCCTTCTATGTCTCTGCAAAAGAGGCATGCCCTGGTGGCAAAAGTTAAGAACTCTGTAGCTTGGGTATAAAGGTACACCTGCATGCCGTTGAAATCCATGAAGATTTGGTGATTCATCATTTGTTCCAACAACATCTGCTACTACAAAAGACAACATAATGATAAAAGGATCAATCCACCCAGAAACTAGAACAATCCTAAATTGCATGTCACAAAAAACAGGGCCTCAAAATACATAAAACAATAAATGATAGAGATTAAATGAGAAATAGCCAAAAATCAACTATAGTTGTAGACTTCAACACTCCCTCTCAGCAATTGTTGAATAGAAATAAGCAGAATTGATCAACATAATCAAGCAACAAGATCAAATGGACATATACAAAACACACCACTCAATGACACTGGAATATACATTTTTTTAATTTTTAGTATTATACATGAATAAAATAAAAATTAGTTATAGAATGTATTTTGGCAGAATATATATACATAAAGTATGACTTATTCTATTAGGTTCCCACTCTTGTGGTTGTACATGATATGGAGTTACCCTGGTCATGTATACAAATACAAGGCTAGGAAACTTAAGTCTACTGACTAGTTAAGTCTACTGTCCTTCCTATTCCCCACCCCTTCCCTTCCCTTCATTATCCTTGGTCTAGTCCAGTCTGTTTCTATTATTCCTCTTCCCAACTTCCCTTGTTTTGGTTTAGCATCCATAAATCAGAGAGAACATTTGGCCTTTGTTTTTGGGGGGGATTGGCTTATTTCACTTAGCATGATATTCTCGGGTTCCATCCATTTACTGGCAAATTCCATAATTTCATCCTTCTTTATGGCTGAGTAATATGGAATATACATTTTTTGATCCTCAAATGTTTAAGAAGCATTCATCAATATAGATTATTTCCTTGGCCATAAAACAAATTTAAAAGAATTAAAGTTGGGCTGGGATTGTAGCTCAGTGGTGGAGAACTTGCCTGGCACATGTGAGGCACTGGGTTCAATCCTTAGCACCACATAAAAATAAATAAATAAAATAATGGTAAAAAAAATCTTATGCAGTGGCATATGACTGTAATCCCAGCAGCTTGGGAGACTGAGGCAGCAAGATCATGAGTTCAAAGCCAGCCTCAGCAAAAGCGAGACGCTAAGCAACTCAGTAAGACCATCTCTCTAAATAAAACACAAAATAAGGCTGGGGCTGTGACTGGCTCAGTGGTTGAGTGCCCCTGAGTTCAATCCCCAGTATCCTCAAAAAAATTTTAAAGGAATTAAAGTCATATACCATTGTTCTCTAACCATAATGAAGTGGAACAAAAAAATAAAATAGAAAACAAATGTTTCTAAATATGTGGAAAATAACATACTTTTAAATCATGCGTCAAATATTAAATGTCAAGGCAAATACACAGAAGTTAATGGAAATTAAAATGCAACATAATACAGACAATTCACCCTAAGCAATGCTGAGAAGGAAATTTACAGTACTAAATATTTATATTAGAAATGAGGAAGTATTAAAAGAATCTAAGTTCCTACCCTTAAGAAACTAGAAAATGTAAACTCTGCCGCGTCCGGCCAAAGGAGCCGAGTCCGGCGAGGGACGGCGAGGTTAAAGGACACAGGACACCAAGGTTCTTCATCCAGGAGACAACTTTTATTTTTTCTACCCCCCTTTTATATATCCTCCCACCCTCAGGGTTAAGCACACACACACACACACTTTACAGGAAGCGGTCTCGAGCAGCCTTAGGCAAACTAGGTCAGGTTTTGCAGGTCGGTCATGCAAGGCCCAGCTGGGCCAACTAATCAGCAAGTACAATCTGTCCCAGGCTCTCAGGAGGGCAGATAGACAGGAAGCCCACAGGGCTGACAGAAAGCCCACAAGGCTGATTCATACTTCAGTGGTACTCGCCTCCACATGCAGAACAAAGAGCAGGAAACTTACTCCCGTTCCAGGGCCAGGGGCTTCACCACAAACTCAAAGCAAATAGAAGGAATAATATGTATCAGAGATGAAATTGAAAATTGGAAAATGATAAAAGAAAAAAAAATCAATGAAACAAAAATCTGGTTCCTTGAAAGGAATCAATAAAAACTGATAAGCATTTAGCAAGGCTTGATAAAAATTACAAATACAAATTACCAATATCAGGGACAAAAGAAGGAATGTCAATATTGATCTTGCAGTCATCAAAAAGTTAGGGAAACACTACAAACAACTTTTTGTACATAAATTTGTTAACTTAGAAGAAAGGAATAAATTATTCAAAAAACCAATACTACCAAAACAAGATGAATATGAATAACCCTATAATGATTAAGGAAATTGAATTTATAATTTAAAAGTTCACAAAGAAGAAATCTCCAGGCACTGATTTATTGGACAATTATATCCAAAATTTTAAAAAGGATAAACATGAATATTTCCTCTTCCCTTCCATAAAAATCAAAGAAATATCACTTCTCAACTACTTTTATGAGACTAGTACTACCTGTTATCAAAAACAGAAAAAGCCATCTTCTGCATTAGAGTCATTTTTTTCACTACATTAAGTCATCTGTGTTAGCTAGGGCTGTCATAACAAATTACCAGAAATACCACAAAGTAACAGAAATTTATCTTCTCATATCTCTGGAGGCGAAGTGTCAGTCAGCAGGGCCATTCTCTCTCTCTAAGGGCTCTAGGGGAAAATTTGTTTCATGTGATTTTCTTCACTCCTAGTGTTCTAATCCTGGGTGTTCCTTGGCTTGTAGACCCGTAACTGCAATTACTACTTCTTCTATCACACAGCATTCTCTATTATTTTTTGTATCTTTTGCTCTTAGAATTATACCAGTTATATTAGATTAGGGCCCACCCTAATCCAATATGATCTCATTTTAACTCAATTACATTTTCAAAAACCCTATATCCAAATAAATTCACATTCATAGGTAACAGGAGTTAGGACTTCAACATATTTTTATGGGTGACATAGTTCAACCCATAGCACTATCTGCATAAGTGGAAAATTATTTGAAAGCCTTAACAAGGCTCCATTAAAGGAAGAAGCAGCACAGATGGTTGATGCCAAATCTTCTCAATTTACTCTTTTAATACCAATCATGTCTATGTAACCATTACATTAGCAGAAATCAACACATTCCAAAATGCAATTATACATGCAATCCTGTTATCAGGAGCAGTGTCATTGCAAGCAGGGGAAATACAAACAATTGTCCAATTTAAGTCACTTTATCCATGGTTTCAGTGATAGTTTACAACCATTTACTTGCAATACCTGAATGCCAACAAGAGTGTTTGTTAATTCCTTATATTCAGAGTTGGCTGAAGTATAGGCATTTACTATGTCTCTCACTCCTTCACAAACTCATACTTTCTCCCCTTCACCAAGCAACACAGTGTATCAGAGTCTGAACAGGAAAACAAAAAACACTTCAAGGATTTCCAACAGATAAAACTGAATACAATGAATTGCTTGTACAAATGATCATAGAAATGAGATGCACAGTGGTGAGGCAACCTGGAAATGGGCAAAACAGGGCCCAAATCCAACCTTTACTTAACCTGGAGGATCAAAGGAAAGAAGCAATTCTCAGAAGCCCAATGGTCAAGGTCACCTGGCAGGAACCACAGCAGCAGCTGCACCTCAGAAAGAGATGGGGCCATAGCACAGTAGCACCCAAAACTACAAAGGAAAGATATCCTACATTCTCTCTTCTTCCCATCCTCCTGTTTACATCACCCATTGATCAAACCCAGCCAGAAACCACTTTCACAGAGGCCAAGGGAATGCAGACTTGTGAGGCATGGAAGAGCAGGGAAAGCAGTGTATGAAAAGTAATACTGGGGTCCTGTACATCTTCCTCCTCTCAAACTTCACTCAGGCAACTCTGCCATCAGTAACACTATTGTACTGCCTTTTCATTTGCATTTATTATGTTTAATATTCCACTGCTGATATTATATGCTTGTCACTATGTAGAAGGAAATAAATATATCAGGACCCAACAAATGTGAAAACAAATATACCCAGCTAATGAATGCATTTAGTGTTAAATAATTAGAAATAGCAGTTTAATATGCTATTGTGCAAAAACCCTCTGTGAATTGTTACAAGTGCTTAGGAGCTTGTCTTTTTCTTGTTATTTTTAATAGAATTTGAGGGAATGGATTAGGGCTTAACAATAAAATGGGAATACATTTTCCCATTAAAAGTCCTAGCTTTGGCATTTCCAAAATTTGCTGCCAATAGATATTCAGAAAAAAAATTAAAAGTCATGTGCCTCAAACCTACCAATTTTTTCTAGGGTCAGATCTATATGTAAAAGAAGGTTAGAGAAGTCGCTTTTTCTCAAAGCACTGACTCTTTACTTAGGCCTGCAGATGCCCAATGGAAAAGTAAAAAGCAGAGCTATTTGACTTTATTTTTTACCCACTTATCCATCTATTATCAGAGTAAATTTAGCTGTGTTTTAGCTTAGTGTATTTTTACTTGTTCTGTTTAGATATACATGACAGTAGAATGTATTCTAACATAGTACACATACATGGAGTATAAATTTCAATCTTATGGTTGAAAATAATGTGGTGTTACACTGGTCATTTATTCACATATGAACACAAGAGAATTGGTCCAAATCATTCTGTCTTTCCTGTTCCCGTCCCCCCTTTCTTCTCTTCATTCCCCTTTGTCTAATCTAATGAACACTATTCCACCCTCATTTATTGTGTGGGGGCATGTGCATATCTGAGAGAATATCTGGCCTTTGGTTTGGGGGGATTGGCTTATTTCATTTGAGTTATTTGACTTTTTCTAAAAGAGTTTAGAAGGCTTTTGCTTTATTCTTGTTGCTGAAATTCTTAGACTCACAAAAAACATCACTCAGGATGGAAGAATGCTAAAAAGTAATAATTTTTGTTGTTAGTGACTCAAAGTCATACAAATCACAAAAGAGAATAACTACTGTGCTGATAGGATATTCATCATGAGTCCTTTATTGTGTTATATACATAGGGGAAAAGTTTATGGAAATATAGTGAATAAAATGTTTATGGAAAAAAGATAATAGGCTCTTCATTACAAAAATGCTGGTTTACCTACTATAAGATTCAACAATGTTCAAGATATCATAGCACTGTCATGGTAGTCCATAAAAGTGCAACGTGGGGCTAATATTGATTCTCTCCTCCTCTTTCCCAACATGACTGATAATATCAAAGATTGCAAAGGCAATAGCAGGAGGAATTGGCCTCCAGTAACATCAAAGTAGTTACCACAAAAAAAAAAAAAAAGGACAGACATAAAGCCCAGGTTCAAAGCATCATCTCAACAGGTGAAAGTAACATATAGCAAGTTACAAAGTAGCTGCTGACTCACAGAATGAGCACCAATAGTTGCAGGAGAGAAGCCAGTAGAAAGGCTCCTCTAGACAAAGGCTAATGTGATGCTTGAGTCATCTAATCATTTGGTGGACCACTCCCAAGTGGGCCCAGGTATTCTATTTGACAATCATAAGTACACAGTGATTTTCAAACATGGTGACTATTTTGCCACTACTGTGACACCTTTCCAGCCCCACAGCTGAATTTCTCCAACTGGGTTAAAAGCCATACTCAACACCAAGGGGATAGGATATAGATTGGCCACATACATGATTTCAACAGTTATCTAGAAAATATGGTCAAAGAACCACAGAAGATATTGTAAGAAGCTGGATATGAATATATTAGAGACAAAAAAAATGTTAAACTCTGGCTTTCTACTAAAACACAGTTCCTCATTACACAGACTTCAAGTAGATTTCATGTGCGAAGGAGAAAGATGACTAAGATGGCTCCCTGCCTCTTAAGATTATGTCTAATAGCTGAGACAGACTTTATTATATTGAATTTTAAGTGTTGTAATATAAATATTCACCAAGCCCTGAGGCTATAAAAAGCAAATGTTTGATGGTACTGCATGAAGCAAAAGGTATTCATAATGACACTTGAGGTCTATGCATTCCCTAAACAAGACCAAATTGTTTGATAAGCTGCCAGATATTATCTACTACATTCTTAGGTATTAAAAAATGTCTCACTGGGCTATTTGTGCTCAAGAAGATATCAGCTTGGACTGTCATAGGAACCAAGACTCAAATCAGAACCTGGAAATTTAAATAGTTTTCATATTACATCTTGGGATTGTGGGGCACATTTTCCCAAAGCCCCACAGAGCTGTTTGAATTACAAAACTATTTATAGAGAGCAGCTGAAAGCCAATTGGTGAGGATGAAATAATGCTCATCAAGTAAGCCCAATGCTCTAAGTGGACATAGGCTGACTGATGAGTAGGATGCTTCAGTTTATAACACCCCAAACTTTGAGATCGTATTCCTTCTCAGATGATAGAGGTTTAGCCCATGCTTTACCAAATCCCAGAGACTGTTTCAGGGTGAAAAGCAACTATCAAAATGTTTAACTTAAATTTAACAGAAGATGATCATCAACTTCAGTGATTTGTTTCCTTAAATCAGGGCAGGACAATATCTCAATTTAAAAATGGAAAAAAAACACCAATGTCAACTTCCTGGTTTTGACACCAAACTAGAATTTATATAAGCTGTTACCATTAGGGGAAACGGGTTAAGTGTACATGGGACACTATACTATTTTTGCAATTTCCCAAGAATCTATAAATTCTTTAATATAAAACTTATTTTAATCACGTAAAGGAAAGTCTCAGAGATCTTGCCCAAAATCTTAGATTTTTGAAATCTTGTAATTAGATCTTCATCCTAACAAAATTATTTATGTGATTAAATGGCTTATGAAGCATGCTAACACAATGGGGATCACCCCAACCCAAGAAGTGCAGGTCAAAATAAGCAGTGTATCTTTTAAATTGGGGTTCTTAAATTGAAGGTCCATTACAATCATGGGGTGTAACTTGACTAGGAAAGTATCTTCAATCTTACTAATCCCTAACTTAAATTCAATACATTCCTTCAGCTAATATATTCAATCCACAGCATTTCTTAAAAAAAAAAAAGCCTGTGAAATTGTCACAATAGAAATTAGCTATTTTTTTAAGCAAAATAAGCCAGTCACAGAGGAGTACCGAATGTTTTAGCTCATATGTGGAATCTAGTGGAGAAAAAAGACATGAAAGGGAAATTATTAGAGAAGAGAAAAGGGAGTGGGGAAGGGGGAAGGGAGGGCAAGAAAGGACAATGGGGGTGGATATGATCAAAGTATGTTATTTACATGCACACATATGCCACAATGAAACCTATTCTGTATAATTAAAATGCACTAAAGATTTCCACTCAGGAAAAAAAAAGAAATTGTCTATTTTCATTTCATAGATCTCAAGTTATAATTTGTATTTGTCACTATTTCAAAATCATGTTAGTACTTGGGGGGTAATAACCAGTTCTCACATGATTGTTCTCTTTTTATCTAAAGATTTTAGTACAAATGAGTTGCCTAACTCTGGGTCAAATGGATATTCAGCTACTAAATATGAAGCAGAAAGTTACTTCATGGGTAATTAAGACAGCCATATTACTTTCCAGTATACTATCTTTAATTATTTTTACAGTCTATATACATTGAAGGTGGGAGTCATTCTTATGAGGATTTTGCAAAGCTAGTACATGGACTACAAAGGTGAACCAGGCAAGTACAAACACATCTGACAGTTAAGGTAACTTAAAATAAAACATTTTACCAGTAATTACAGTAGTCCCCTGCCCTTCGCTATGTAATCCTCCCTTATCCGTGGTTTTACCTTCTACAGTTGCACTTACCCATAGTAAACTGAGGTCTGAAAATATTAAATGAAAAGTCTCAGAAATAAATATTTCATGAGCATTAAATTCCATGCCTTTCTGAATATTGTAATGAACTCTTCTCCCATCCCACTCTGTCCTAGGTGGGAGAGTCTACACTGTGTGCCAACTACCTGTTAGTCATTCTCTAGTCATGTAGATTATCAGAAAACTATCATGGTATCACAGTGCTTATGCTCAAGTAACCCTTATTTTACTTAATGCCCCCAAATCACAAGATAATGATAATGGAAATTTGAACATGCCGAAGAGAAGCCATAAAATACTTTGAGCATCATCATAAGAAGGGTACATATAGTATAGTATTTTGAGAGATTCATGAAACTTTTCTTATAGTATATTGTTCTTAATTGTTCTATTAGTTATTGTTAGTTTCTTATTGTGCCTAATTTATAAATTAAACTTTAGCATATGTTTGTTTATATAGGAAAAACTATGTGTGTGCGTGTGCATGTGCACTCACGTGCGCGCGCGCGCACACGCGCGCGCACACACACACACACATATATGTGGTTTGGAACTGAGGTACCAGGCATCTACTGGGAGTCTTACAACATATTCCAGATAAGCGGGGGCCTACTATACTAACAGTCTGTGCAATGATATGGGTCATATACACTGTGAATATGCTGAGTAACAGGCGTTTTCTCCTTAATATTTTTGTATACTGTTAGGAAATAAAGGCAAACACATGGTATGTTATGAGGGGTTGTGTAGTCTGTAAAAACCACCCACATTTAAGATAATTTTTTTTAAAAAGTCGTCAAATTTATAAACCATTTTTTCAGGTAGGCACAGAAACCTATATAACCACAATGCTGGAAGGAGTACTTTTCCAAGAGGAAGCTACAATTTAAAAATCTGTTCATTCCTTTGACAAAAGATCACTGTTAACACCTAGAAACACCACAGCACTCTTTCAAAGAGGGTTTTCTTGTTGTTGTTTTTTATTTGCCCCCCCCCCTTTTTTTTTTTTTTTTTTGGTGTGTATACTGGAAATTGAACCCAGGAGCATCCTTGAACTGAGCTGTATCCCTGGTGTGTGTGTGTGTTTGTTTATTTATTTATTTATTTATTTGAGGTAGATCTTGTTAAGTTGCTGAAACTAGCTTCACACTTGCAATCCTCCTGCCTCAGCCTCCCAAGTGGGATTAGAGGCATGGGCCACCACATCTGGCTGTTTATTTTTCTTAGTGGCAAAATTCAACCATAGATTCATCATCTTTTCTTAAATATAAAACTGTCAAAGACTTTGGCCTAGATGAAGATGACTTATTGAGTTTTCAAAACTGGCTTTGAGTAATGACCATATTACCAAAAGTGTTCTACAGACTCAATGCTAGTCCCATCAAAATACCAATGATATTCTTCAGAGAATTAGAAAAAAAGTTCTAAAATTTATACGGAAGAATAAAAGACTCAAAGTAGCCAAAGAAAGATGAGCAATACTGAAGGCATCATAATACCTGAACTCAAATTATACTACAGAGCTATGGTAACAAAACAACTAGTATTGGCATGAAAATAGACATGAAGATCAATGGAACAAAATAGAAGACAGACAAACCCATGTAGATAACAATAATCTAATAATTGACAAAGGTGCCAAAAACATGTTGGGAAAAAAGATAGCCTTTTTAACAAATGGTGCTGGAAAAATTGGATATCCATATTGGAAAAAAGAATGAAACTAGATCCATATTTTTCACTCTGCACAGAAGTCAACTCAAAGTAGATCAAAGACCTAGGAAACAGATCAGACATTTTGCAAATGCTCCAAGAAAACAGGTTTAACATTTCAACATATTGGAGCAGTCTTCCTTAGCAAGACCCCAAAGCTCAAGAAATAAAACTAAGAATCAATAAAGGGGATAGCATCAAATTTAAAAGCTTCTGAACAGCGAAGGAAATGCAAATCAAAACTACATTGCGATTACATCTCACTCTAGTTAGAATGGCAATCATCAAGAATACAAATAATAATAAATGCTGGTGAGAATGCTGATGGAAATGTAGATTCATCCACTGTTGGTAGGACTGAAAATTAGTACAATCACTTCAGAAACGAGCATGAAGATTCCTCAAAAGACTGGAAATGAAAACATCATATGACCCAGCAATCCCACTCCTTGGTATTTATTCAAAAGAATTAAAATCAGGCACATCAATGTTTACAGCAGCACAATTCACAACAGCCAAGTTATGGCACCAGTGCAGGTGCCCATCAACACATTAATAAAGAAAATGTGGTATATATACATGACAGAATTTTACTTGGCCATAAAGAAGAATGAAATGATGGCACTGCTCTGTAAATGGATGGAACTAGAGAACATCATGCTAAGTGACATAAGCCAAACTTAGATAGTCAAGGGTTGAATATTTTATCACAGATGCATAAGCTAGATGAAAATAAGGAAAAAGAGGGGATCCCATGAAAACTGAAGGGAGATCAATGGAATAGAGGAAGATGGACTGAGGGGGAGGGAAGAGGGATAAGAAAAGGGAAGAACTGGAATAAATTTTATTTATCCATTCAGTTGATGTATATTTGGACTTCCCCCCACTGTTTTGGCTATGAGAATAACGGTGCTAATGAATGTTTAAGTATTGGTTATTATGTGGACATGTTCTAAATTCTCTTGGATATATACCTAAGAGTGGAATTGCTGAGTTCCATGGTCATCCTATACCTGACATATTAAGGAACTATCCTATTCTTCCCCACAGCAGTGGCATCATTTTTCATTCCCAGCAGCAATATATGAAAATCCAGTTCACCACATCCTTGCTGACACTTGTTGTTCTCATTTAGTTATTCAAGTGGATGTGAAGTGATATCTAATTGTGGTTTTGATGGGTATTTCCCCAATGCCTAATAATATATTTATGTATTTATTAGTCATTTTTATGTCTTTGCGGAAATGTCCATTCAAATCCTTTGTCCCTTTTTAAATTGTGTTATTTCTCTATTGTTGTGTTGTAAAAAGAAAGATTAATCAGAGTATGAATGTTTTACTACAACTGGAATTTAACTCAAAAGACTGTGGTAAACTTAGGTGTTTTTGCCTTAAAATATGAATTAGAGAAACTTTAATTTCTTTTGAAACAATGTATTTGTAAAATTCAGGTTTTTAACACTTGTATTCACTAAACAAAACCTCAGAATCAATTGGATGTGCAAGATGACATGTATATTGTCTTGGACAAAAACGACCCTCAGTTTAATGTTTTGATTGAAATTTAGCAGTCTTCACACTGAGGTGTTTCAGTTTTAATTTTCCTGGACTTAAAATGCATCGTTATTTTTTTAATTTATTTTTTAGTTTTAAGTGGACACAATATCTTTTATTTTATTTTTATGTGGTGCTGAGGATTGAACCCAGTGTCTCATGTATGCTAGGTGAGTGCTCTATCACTTGAGCCACAACCCCAGCCTCATGCATTGTTATTTGATGCACATATTTATGTCACAAGTTTGTTTTAAAAGTGATGCTTTGGTTCCTTTCTTTGAAATCTCAGTGTTTTCTTTTATACCTTTATACACATAATTCTGAACTGCCTAAGAACAGCCAAAGTGGTCCATGGTAAAACAAATAACAGAGCCCCTGCTCCAACACATTTTCCAAAGGGCAAGAAGAATCACCATAGCATTTTTAAAATGCTACACAAATATATAGTCAGTGAGTCTCTGTTTTTTTCCTACCGCAATCTAATGTTGCACACTAGAATGACTAATACTGTTCAATTGATTGAGATCAAAGGGAAAAATAAAGCCTTTGTCTTTCCTTTATGAGAATACATTAACCCTTAAAAGATGGAAGCAAATCAATATTTGAGAGAGCGCTGGTTTGTAATTATTATAATCAAATTTGTAAAGCACATTTTATGTGAGTCCAAAAGAGCCATGTGTGCTCAGCTACATTCAATTTTACACAAGCCTGTCAACTTTGTTTAGCATTATCATTGTGGGTAGCAGAGTTGAGGCTGGTTTGTAAATGTCACTGTTTCTTATAGATGTGCACAAGATGAGTTTTTCCAACTAAGTCAAATAGTAGAAATATAAGCCAAAATCACTGGGGCCTAACTGAATATCCTCACTCCAATAAAAGCCTTCTAGAGAACAGTACGACAGTCCACATTTGCCCTGTACCTAGGCCAACTGGGTAATGCAGGTGGGTTCTTTGGGAAGCCCCAGGATCTAGAATCCCACACACAGGATATAGATATTTTAATATGCTGAGGAAATTAGTCTCCATGATTTGAATGACTAAATCCCATTTAATTGTCTCAGAAACAAGGCAAACTAGTCACAGAGAATAAAAGTCTTTACACTAGAAAAACTAGCTACTCAGGACACAACTAATGGGGTCCTCCTGAGGGGATAATGATAACTCTGCTAAATTCTCTAGATCTAATTTCATTATCTTTAAAAATAGTATTTGTATCCATTTCAATCCTTTGAATACCTGCTGTGTGTCAGGTATTACACACTGAAGATGAAAAGATAAATGGCTGTTCTTGACCTCAAACAGTTTATAGCCTGGCATTTGGCATCTACGCATATAAAACTCAACACTGTCAAAATAGAACTTTGCAGGGTCTCCATGCAGCTCTCCCTGACCCAGTCAAACTCATTTCAGTCAATGTTACCATCTCCACCCAGTTATTAGGGCCAAAATTTGTCATCCTCAGTCTTCTCTCATCCCACAGTCAATTCATCAATATTCTTGCAAGTTCAAGCTTCAGAGTTTTCAAAATGATATTCACTTCTCACTACCTCCCATCACCTCCACCTCAGCCACCACCACCATGCAGACTACTACGAAATTTTAATTGACCCTGCTCCATTTTCACTCCTACTCAAGTCAATGTGACATTTCTATCGAAATGTCAAATATTACGGCTCTGTTTAAAACTGTCCAGTTATTTACTCCTCAACTATGGCCTACAAGATTCTACATAATCCTGCCCCTATCTGCCTCTTTCTTTCCACTTTCATTATTCAAAGGCTCCTCAGTCACAGTGGTCACATTTCTGTCTCTCAGCATTTAGAGTCCTGGTAAACAAAACAAACAAACAAAAAAAACATCTCTCTATTCATTCTGAGTTGCTGAGAAGTGTGAATGAATAAACCTGTCTCAAGGCCAACAGGATTTTCTATTAAAGAGAACTGGCAGAACTGTGAACTAAGCTATGCTCTAAGCGGTCACCACAAACTGTAAGCCACCTATTGATGGATAGCCCCTGAAAGCTTGGGGCAAAATCTCAAGACCACCCCCCCTGGAGCTACTGATGGATAAATAGACTCCTGTTTTACTGTGAATTTACTGAGCCTTTGGCATTGGGGTTCTTCCAACTATTAACCTCATTGGCATTATAAGACCCAACCATTATTTTCTCAGCTGTGCCACCAAAACTGTGTACCACAGTGTTTTACTCCTCATATTTAGGAATCCAGTGCCCCAATTCTACAAATATTTCAAACAGAGAAAGTTACATCTGCATACAATAGAGCTGTACAACTAGCCTAGTTTCCAAGAGCTATAACTAAAAGAGACTCACTTTTGGAAGCCACGCACACTGAGTTTGTTGACATCAACTTGCAGCAGGGGTGATAGTAGTGCTTGCCTAGTAGAGATTCAGTTTCTCCGACATAACCAAGAACACAGTTTTACCCATCCCTTACTCTTGATCATTCACATCTGAAGGTCATAGTAATTCAGTAAACTATGCCTCTGAAATAATCCCTGACTTACCAGCCATCAAAAGGGTTTTCACCTGTTACTAAAGCCAAAGAAAATAATCTGGCTTCAATGAATAGAAGCCCACACAAGGCAAGAATAAAATCCAAGATTATAAACGGAGTTAGGGTACTTTACCTGGGCACTGTCTCCTGGAGAGGCTTCTGTTCATCTCTTCCTTTGGATATATCTGGAAAAAAAAAAAAGGTCTCTGGCTATTATTCTTGACCTAATAGGTAACCTTCAAGAAGCTCCTTTTAACAATCTGAATTTAGATTAGAACAAGGTGTGGGAACTTGATCATGCACTTTTCATGCCTTGAATATCCCTGAATTTTGTATGCATTTTCCTATAGCTGTTATAACATCACCCAGAAAACATCCTCAAGGAAATGCCATTTTCAGAGTTAACACAGGTTTAGTCCAATCACCACCTTTTGAAAAAAAATTTACAACTACACAGACCAAACCACTTTATTTTCAATAAAGACACCTTTTGAGGATAAGCTCAAGTCTCAAGTCTGCATGCATTTCTCATTCCCCATCACTCCCAGGCATCCAAGGTAGAGCAGTGGGGTTTCAGGAATATCCATGAAGTTTTATTTCTCACAAATGACATCAATATTGAACACACTTTAGCAAGCAATTGTTCATCCCCCAAACAATTCTATACCAACTACAGCTTGTATACCTCAGACATTCACCATTGATTGCTCAGAAAATGGAAGGTACCTGGGGGATATGACTCCTCCCCATTTTCAAAGTCCTTGGGTCCTCATCTGCCTCTAGTCATTTGGCATCCTCACATAAGTAGCCCTGTTGCTTATGACTTCCTGGCTTTTTGAACTAGTTACCCTTGTAAATAGGTTGGATTTTTATCATTTGTGTGTTTATGGTTCTGGGGATGAAACCCAGAGTCTCACACAAGCTAAGCAAATGCTCTATCACTGAAGTACGCCCCTGCCCCCATAATGGATTATCCTCAGGGTTGGGATGTAGCTCAAAGGTAGGGCATGTTCAACCCCCAGGCTACCCCGCAAAAGGATCTTCCTCTGATTCAGCAACTTTTTATTTGTTGAGGAGGTGGGGCTGGGCACAGGGAATCGCCATTTCCCACACTGGCTTCGAATCCCTGAGCTCAAGAGATCTTCCTGCCTCAGGCTCCCCAGTAGCTGAAACTACAAGGGCATACCACCAATTCAATGTAACTTTTCGATTTGTCACTTAACTTTAAGATTTCTTCTGAGTTTGACGTATGAAGCATCGCTTCTTCCTAGTCCAGGCTCCTTCTGCTTTCAATGGCATCCATAGAGCCCCTCTGGCTTACCAGCCTCGCTCAGTTCTCAACAGAAATAGCTTTTCCACAACCTCCCTGTTATCTTGCTCAACAGGTGCCTTCTATGCCTAGAGATCCCGACTGGTTTTAGGCCCCAATGGCTATTACACCACAGCCAGTTCAGCAGAGCCCTAGTCCTGAGACAACCCAACTCTATGTGAGTACCTGAAAGAGCAGCCCAGTAAGATTTAAATAAGACTGCAATCATACAGCGCCCTGTCCTGGTAAGGAGTAGTGGTGCAGCTGGATGAACCTTTGCAAAAGAAAACCTGCTTAAGAGCCCCAAAGGCCTCTGGCAACCAAATGGGAAAGCCTGCAATATTTCAGAATCCAACAGAATTTATGTATACGGAATGAAAAAAATCTACCCTTTCATGGACTGGGAAACTTAGGAGGAAAGAGACATGTACAAGAAAATGGCAAGTTACAGGCAAATTTGTGGTCCTTAAAGGCCAAATCAACCCCAAGTGATACTTAAAGGGTATCACTTCATGGCTTTAAGGCTCAATTTTTTCTACACAGCTAATTGGTTTAGGTATTTTAGAACATGAAGGCCTGTAAGAGGTAGAAAGTGTTGCTAAAGTAAAGTCTGAATCAGTTTTTTAAATACTTAGAGAAAAAAGTTAAATTCCCTTGTTTTCAGTCCTGAGAAATTAGGCCAAAGAGTGTGCAATAGGGATTGCCAACAGGTAATTTTAGTTTTTTAACCATCACAGACACAGGGAAAAAGTGGTGTATGACCCCCAGTCATACAGTTGGGTCTAAAAATTAGGCCAGGCTGCTTTTTATAAGTGTCTTATATCATGAGTGAAACTGATTAACTCATTTGACCACTGAATATCCTTATCAGATTATGAGAAAGACTGAGCAGTTTGTTGAATATTGTTTTCCAAGAGAAACCTATGTCATAGAGGCTTTCTAATTTCTTCCTTATTCTTAACTGGAAGATTGAGCCAGTTGTACAGAGGAATGGGCAACTTAGAAAGCATGACAACTTAGAAAACCCACCAAAACAATGACTTCCAACAGATTCAGCTGTTCAAAAAAATCATATACTGGTGTTTTTTTTTTTTTTTTGCAAACTTCTTCCTGGAAAACCAACTCACCCACTGGCCATCCATCTTGCTAAAAGCAGCCTAAAACTGCCAAGAACAAACCTAGATTCCAACAAATTCATATTTGTTGACTTGAAGCAAAAAGGGAGATGTGACAGAGGAGTCATGGGACAACTCTAGATGTGAAATGTTGTATCCCAGAACCTTAGGCCACTTCTGTCACAGTGGTTCTTCCAGGACAGAGGAGCAGGTTTCATGTTACAAATCTAATTTCAAACACTTGAATTTCTGATAATCTATGATTTTGAGGGGAAGTTTGACAAAAAAAATAAGTAGTCAAAGAATGAGGTACTTTTGACAATTCATAGCTTCAATAACCTGAAGAGAAATTCTTTCTTGATAATTTGCAACTGGCTTTATCCAGTGAGCCAACTTGATGAATAGTAGGACAGATTTTTACCTCCTCACTCTAAGCTAAATTTTACTATATCACATCAAAAAAGGGCCCAGCCCCCATGAAACTGTTATCAAATCTCCAGTCTTGCAACAAATCTGACCCTGCTTAGATGTGATACACTAAAAATTTCCCTTAATTCATGAAATTAGGTCTTTGTCCATATCTAATTAGGTCTTAAAAAGTTCTAATAGTACAATAAACATGAAAAACTGAGGGCATTAATATTTTGCAAATGAGACCCCAAATAAAAAACCTTTTCTTGAGTCCTAATCCTATTAGAAAGGCAGACTCCTATGTGGGAAAAATAAAAGACTAGGAGAAAGCTTTCAAGGTAACTGATTGAGCCAGAGCCTGGAAAAAAAACAAGGTTAGTCAGAATTTAACAGACCTAGATGTTGTAGTTACTCTGCATCAGCAAAAACTTTTCAGTGGAAACAGATGAAGTTAAAAATAAGTTAACCCCTTGCTGACAATTTGAGAAAATTCTTTGTTATTTTCTCCCTTATGATTTGGTTAAATAAAGCCCCATGCTATTAATTTTGGCCAAAAGATTTCAGGGCCAAAATAAGTTATGTTTGAAAATCACTGACATTAACTATGATCAACATGTGAAGCCCTTTCTACCATTAGCAATGAGCAGGGACTTGTGGAACAAGCAGGTGGTGGCAGTCCTGCTAGATCTTAGGCTGGTTTTGAGTCAAGACCAATGAACTTGCTTGGCTAGGGGAAACAAAGCTAAAGTGTCACCCAAACTCAGTCACTTACTAATTTTATGTCTTTGGGCAATTACACATCCAAAGCTTCAGTTTTTGTGTCATGCAATACAGATTCTCACTGAGATACTGAAAGATGAAATGAGAACAAAAGTGCATAAACTTTGATCTGCAGGACATTATACAGTGTAAAGTATATTTGCTAGTGGGCCAAAGCTCTGGTCCATTTGAGGTAAGTATTGATGACCATAGAAAAGCCAGGGATTACCAATTCTGAAATAAGTCTAAGACAAGAATAGTCCAATGGTAGATCCCTACAACTTCCCCCTTAGTTCTCTAAACTTATGGTACAAAGGCACTTTTACAAGTTATTAGAGAGTTTTCTGAAAAATCTCCTTGATTAAATTCACAGCTCCACTACTGAAAATTCATTAGATTCAGAATGGAATTGGCATATGAGGGAACCAGAAAGAAAAACAAACAAGAATCCTGAGTATCTCAAATCCTTGATTTATGGTTAACCTATTCAGCGTTAGTCTCTAAGAAAGGTGCTGAGCTCAGTGGCACACACCTGTAATTCCATTGACTAGAGAGGCTGAGGCAGGAAAATTCCAAGTTCAAAGTCAGTCTCAGCAACTTAGCAAGACCCTGTCTCAAAATTAAAAAAAAATAAGAAAGGGATGGGGATGTTTCTCAGTGATTAAATGACCCTGGGTTCAATCCCTAGTGCAAAAAAAAATACCTCATGTACCTCAGATAAGATTTTAATGTCCAGTTTCTTATCCGACCCAAGTAGTTGAGTTAATCAGGCAGAGCTTTCTAAGTTAGAACTGAATGACAAGACATCTGATTTAGATGTAGAATTTTAATCTCATTTAAGAATTTAGAGTAGGAGAAAGTCAAAGGTGCCTGGACTAAGTGTTCTGTCTGCTAAATCATTCTACTAGTACATACTTCCAGTTAGTTTCCACAGTTCCCATGACTTGACTACACTTCAAAATGTACATGTTTCATCCTGACCAAGAACAAAGTTGGCCCTTTGCTCTAACTCACTGTTAATTCAACTGAACTGCCATTTCCTAAAGACAATGGTTAATAGAAGGAAACAGCAAATAGAAAAAAAGTTAACTAGAAAAAGAACCATAGCACCTAACCAAAAACAAAACAAAACAAGCAACTTAGATGAAGGAGCACCTGTCCTATGTTCAGAAAACTGAAATACTGTTTGGCTACTCATATAGACTGACTTCCTGCTGGACCTATTGAATGCTGACACCTGGGACTCATTGTTGCACTTCTCATAGAGGTCTTCCTTTTAACTTTGGCTCAGATGGATACCTATAAAAAAATCATGGTCATCAAAAGAGTACTGATGACATCTGATTTAAGTCTACATATTATATCATTTTTTCATCAAAACCTGATGGAATCCAACTAGCATCTGTGTATTCTACAAATGGTTTCTTAGTTTTGATAAATATATCATGGTTGTTATGTAAGATGTTAACATTAGGGGTAGCCAGGTAAAGCATATACGTTTTATGTCTTATCTTTATAACTCCTCCAGATGAAAAATTATTTCCAAAAAGTTATTAACCAAAAGAGGCTACAGTGTTTCTAGTTCTACGCTCCACAAGGCAATGGTCTGACCTCCAACCAGGATATATCCTTTCTCTGTCAGATACACAACCTCTACAGTCAATTTGGGAATATATGGGAGCTTACCAGGCAGTGTCCTTCACAGACTTCCTTGATGCAGTGGGGGGGTATTTCTAGAAACTGCTTTTCCCACTATGTGAGGAAATTAGGGGCTCTTTAGAATCTTCTAACACCTGCCTATAGCATCCCCAGAGCCAGCAGCAACTGGATTCTGGAGTCCATCTAGAAGGCTCCAAGAAGAATGTGACTGTCAAAGAGATCTTCACTAGTAGGCAGACTGTTAGCACTTTCCTCTTGCAAATGATCCTTTAAAAAATGCTCATCTACTCCAGTTGCATGTGAGACAAATGCTGTCAGTTAAATTTGTGGGGAGGGAGTTCTCCCTTGACACACTTTGTGTCATGTGGGGGCTCTGACCCAGGAAACAGATTTGGGGTTTGGCAGGTGGTAGACAGGATAGTAGACATGTTTTATTTGATGGTGGCCATGGCCATTAGCCAGCCCCCAGCTTCAGCCCCCAGTCAGTTCCATTTTAGCCCCTTCTTTCACCACAAATCTTTTCCATAGGCCCTTTTTATATGCAGGCCAAACAAAGAAGGTACACTGCCAACAGGTTACATGGGGTGGGGGGGATGTGCCCACAAGTTAATGTTTATGACCATGAGTCTATTTGCTGAATCAGAGTGTTTTTGGCCTTAACTAAGCATAACATAGCCAGTTCACAACCCTGTCTACCCACTAAAAATAACATAGCCCATGGAAGTCCTGGTGAGGGAGCCTAACTACAGCCATTTGGGGCCTGCCCCAACACTTTGATAGTCTGTTTTGGTGGCTTAGACAGACCTGGTAATGCTTAACAACATCCTTGACACCCTTGTAAGAGGCACTCTTGCTGAGGACCCATAATGATGGTATCAGGAGTGAACCCTATAAAAGATATTGCTGGGTATTTTGCTTCTCAGGAATATTATGCATTAAACGACCTTTCTGAAATTCACATCCTTGCGGATGGTAGATTATTTACCCTCTTTTTGTTGTATAATTCCTGCTTCAAGTTTGGGATATGTTAAACTTAATATTCTCTATCTCCTTCCTATTTATATTCTATAGCTTTTTCTTATTGTTTAAAGAAGCTTTAGAACCACTTGGTTAAACTTTATTTATTTGCAAGTTCCATTACTAAGCTGTCCAGTTGACTGAGTGAAAGCTTTTACTTGAAAAGTAAACATTTCAGACCAAATCAATCAACTGCTTTTTTCAAGCTGTCAAAAGTATATAATTATTTGTTCATCATATATAGGTGAAAGGAAGATGAAGGCATATTGAATGTGTATTGTGGGGAAACACATATTATCATTCACTGTAAGATGCAAGAACCATCATCAATATAATGAGGAATGAGGGCTGGGGATGTGGCTCAAGCGGTAGCGCGCTCGCCTGGCATGCGTGCGGCCCAGGTTCGATCCTCAGCACCACATACAAAGATGTTGTGTCGGCCAAAAACTAAAAAATAAATATTAAAAATTTCTCTCTCTCTCTCTCTCTCTCTCTCACTCACTCTCTCTTTAAAAAAAATATAATGAGGAATGAGACAAGTTTCTTGCCTTCATGGAGATTATGTGTTCATGGAGGATAAAAAGAAAAATCAATTATTTATAGATTTCAATAAATAATTATAAGTTATCATAGATTCAGGATAAAAACAGGGCACCAAAATAGGAAATCTGATGGAAAGTAAGGTAAGGGTACCTTGGATTAGACTGTCAGGGGTGACCTCATTAGGAAGATGACGTTTGAGCTGAAACCTGCAGAAAGAAATAATCAGCCCCACAAAGATTGGAAGGGAAGTGCTTTGTAGGTAGAAGAGGCAGTTTAGGTAAATCCATGAATTAAAAATGTAGGCATGTTTGGAACATGAAATCTAGTGGGCTAGGAGCCCACTGATCAAGGGGAAAGTGATCCAAGATTAGGAAGGAACACTAAGCAGGAGCTGAGGGATACAGGGCTTTTCAGGTCATGGGAAGCTGGTATGGGGTTGTTCCAAGTACAGAGAGAAGCCACAGCAAAAAAAAAACTTTAAGCTAGGGAGTAGCATGGACTGTCTTAGATGTTAAGAAGATCACTTTTGCTGCTGTGTGGAATGATGCACTAGAGCAGATCAAGAGTAGAACAGGGAAATCTGGGGATGTAACTCAATGGTAGGGCACTTACTTGCCTACTGTGCACAATGCCCTGGGTTCCACCCTAGCACCACAAAAAATAGTGGAACAGGAAAGCCAATTTGGAGCCATTGCCATGGTCTGTACCTGTATGAAGAAGGTGCCAATGGAGAATGATAAAAGTGAGCAAAATCAGGATATGTCTTGGAGAAAGAAAGTGCTAGATTCTTCCATGAAGTAGATGTATATGGTGAGGAGAAGGAAGGAGGCTTAAATAACACCCAATTACCTCTTGCATAATGGGGAAAATAGGATTGTCATTTCAAATTAGAGTTTTGAAAACCTGAAATTTCTTTCTTTTTTATAAAATATCAATCACAATTCTTTAGAATAAAGGTTCATGCCTTTAGTTTTAAAACTTTGATGTACATTAGAATCTCTTGTAGACTTTTTTTCTTTACTTAAGATAAAGATTTCTGGCTCTCACACCAGCCCTGCTAAAATCAATTGGAAGGAAATAGGGCCCAGGCATCTGCTTTTATAACACGTCTTTCAGGGTTCTGATGTCAAGTCTGAGACCCATTGATTTAAGGAGAAAACCATGGGATGCACAGACACAGCAGTTTGGTTAAAGATAATGGATCCAATTTACCTAGAAGTTCATTGAAGCCTCTGTTTCTGGTTAACCCAGAAACGGTATTCAAAAAACAATGCTAAAGAACTCATGAATACTGCAACTAAATGTGTTTCTAAAAGATAAGTTGAATGACTGGGGGAAAGGAAAGGCAAGTATCAGTTTCTTAAAAAAATACAAAAACAAAAAAAAAACACAATTATCTCTACTCCCATGTTTCTCTGAACCAATTTGATTAGCGTTGGTAAAGATATAACAGGTAGTATAATTATACACACAAATCAGTGAATATTTATTGAATTCATCATTATTTTCTAATAATATCCATAATACATTGGAGTTTTATAAACCGTGACTGAAATACCTGTCATAACAGGTATTTGAATAGACTATCCATTAATTTGTCACCCCTGACAGTCCATTAATTTGGATAGTCTATTCAAATACCTGTTATGACAGGTATTTCAGTCACGGTTTATAAAACTCCAATGTATTATGGATATTATTAGAAAATAATGATGAATTCAATAAATATTCACTGAGAGGCCCTAGAGTAGGCACTTTGGAATATTATGGACCACCTATGAGTGGGAGGCATGAGTGGTGCTTTCCCATGCTGAATAAAGATGGGAAGGAAAAGGGTGTGTACATATGACAGATTCTTAGCATATATTATTTCACTGAGTCCTTATGTAAGACCACTGTGAGACTAAATTGAGTATGTTCATTTTTGAGATAACACTGAAGTTCAATGACATTGTGTGCTGTGCTGTCATGCTGCTAGAAAACAACAAAACCAGAATTTAAACCATGTCTGTCTGATTGTAAACCCTTTTGGTGCCTTTGTGCAGGTGCATTGGTGGAGAAAATCAAGTCATACAGTCATCTCTCAAAATGTTCAGTTAATCCTTGATGAAAAGATAGAACTATGAAATAATTTATAGACATGAAATATTTCTTTCTCCTAACATATAGGACCTTTTATCCAGTCCAAAAGGAATAAATATGACTTTGGCATGATCACAAGACAGGCAGGTCATGGTATCAAGATCTACATTTACTGTATTGTGTTGTTTAATCACTCTGCTGCAGCGATGTGACTCACAGTTCTACAAGTATTGAATTGTTGAGGTTTCCTGAAACTTGGATTATGTTGAATATTAAATTAAGTAAACATATTGTTCCATGAGAAAAGTGTGGGTAGTTTGGGTTTCTGGTAATGTTAAATGCAATTTTAGGTTAAATATAAATTTGAGGAGTCATAATAAGGCATTAAATCCACATGAGGTTTTTGTCTCTGATAAGGTATTGACTCTCCTTGCAATATCATTTATCATTCAGACACAGAAAGGGCAAAACAAATTATTCCAAACTTTTTTAATATCATGAAAGTGGCACAGCCTTATGAAAATTAAACAATTTTAAATGCAAGGTTTCCTGTAATTCTCACAAACCTAAAAATGTTGATTCTTTATTCTCCACAAATTACTAGTTTTGTTGCTCTTTGTGTGCAGCAAGATAAAGTCAGACTTTTAAAAGAAAATTAAAGACCTCTTTCCCATGAATATTCATGTGAAAAAGCCCCCTCCCCCTTGTCTATCCATCAAGGGACATCATAGTATTACTTACCTTGATTTAATCACAATTTACTCCAAAACTTCAGGGCCCCAAACAACAAATATTTCTTTAATAGTTTTGTTTGGAGGGAGGGCAGTTACCAGGGATTGAACTCAGGGGCACTTGGCCCTATTTTGTATTTTATTTAGAGACAGGGTCTCGCTGAGATGCTTAGGGCCTTGCTTTTGCTGAGGCTGGCTTTGAACTTGCAATACTCCTACCTCATCCTCCCAAGCCACTGAAATTACAGGCTTATGCCACTGCACCAGGCTATTTAATAGTTTTTGTGGATCAAACATTTGAGAATGACTTAGTGAGTGGATCTGATTCAGGGTCTACCATGATGTTATAATCAAGATGTCAGCCAGGGCTATAGTCATCTGAAGATTTGACTGGGGTTGGAGGATGCAACTCCAGGCTCACTCACATGGCTATTAGCTGGAGGCCTTTAGTTCCTCACCTGATGGGTCATACCATTGGATTGCTTGAATGTTCTCACATGGCAATGTTTCCCCCCATAGGAAATGATCCAAGACAAAGAGAAGCAAAGAGGAAGCCACAATGACAATATGACTTAGTCTTAGAAGGTATACACTGTCATTTCTGCCATATGCTATTCATGAAAAATGAGTCTCTGAGTTCTTCTCACATTCAAAAAGAAAGAAATTAATCACCACCTCTTGAAAGGAAGAGCATCAAAGAATCCATGAACTTATTTTAAAACCATCATAACCATTAAAGTGAGAAATTAGTATGATTTCCTATAACACAGAGAACATTTCTTTTAAATACTACTGGTACCCTCTTGTGATTGTTGTTAAGAGTGATGAGTTACTTAGTAAGAACACAAAATGATGGTGAAATACTGTATTATGTGGGAAACCAATTCTATGCAATGGTAGTTATCCAGATCACTGTTAGGGGAGCTATCCAGAGGTTATGAAACAGAAAGACTCAGAGACCAAATTATAATCTTTTGAAACACACTTAATTTGTAAAATTCTATTTAAAACACAGAGGGAGAAACAACAAAAAAGACAGGGAGGCCTAATACATTAGTATAGTATTCAAGCAGGATGGGGGATCATGCACTGAATCCTTAGATGATTCTTCTCCTCCTCCTCCTCCCCCTTCTTTTCTCTCTCTTTCTCCCTCCCCCCCCCTTTTTGCTACATTATGCTGTATTAATGCAATAGTAATAAAATTATGTTTTGTGGGCTCTGAACCCACAAATGCAAGATTCCTGGGATCAAGGGGACACACTTGCTTTGTTGTGGAGATGCAGGGACAAGCACACCTGAAAAACATGTAGCTTGTCAATAGGCTTGCTGAACTGCTATGAGATTAATTTGTTTTTCTTCGGAAGAACATATGTAAATCAAAAATTGTACCCATTTTCACCAATAGATAGCCAATTCATAGGCTGCATAACTGTCAACCTAGAGGCAGTATGATCATCTCTTGTCTTTGTATTTCCACCACTTTTTATCCATAATAATATTTATTATATTGATTATTCAATTTATTCTATCTCTTAACATATATTGTAGATTACGAATTTACCATTTACACTTAAAAACCTCATATAGTCTTACTGTTAGAAAATTTACATTACTCATCATCTATCCTTAATACATTCTATGATTATTGCCTATATCTCTTTTTTTTTTTTTTAATTTTGGTACCAGGGATTGAACTCAAGGGCACTTGACCACTGAGCCACATCCCCAGCCCTATTTTGTGTTTTATTTAGAGACAGGGTCTCACTGAGTTGTTCAGCACCTTGGTGTTGCTGAGGCTGGCTTTGAACTTGTGATCCTCCTGCCTCAGCCTCCTTAGCGGCTGGGATTACAGGCATGTGCCACCTTGCCCAGCTTATTTTCTGTATCTTTAAGCTTCTAGTTTATTATTTATACTTAACAGTTCTTATGACTTTTATCTATCCCATTTAATTTTCTTGTCTATAGCAAGATTCAATTATTGAATTATAACAGAAATATGAATTTGGGCAGTTTCAATATTCTCAAACAATACAACAAAACCACATTTCATATTGTCTCTAAAAGCAGAAACAGTCCTTCAGTCCTTCACTGATTGCAGAAATATTTTTTTCTCAGTATGCATTTGTGATCTCTAAAAGAAACGATGTTAGCATTTTAAAGATGTAATTAGGTCACTGAATAATGGAGGTACATGGCTGGCAGCTTGCTTGGACAATAATAGATCTCCATTCACACAATTGTACCCCACCCCCACATACACAGCTGCTTTGTAAACAACCAGTGACAGACATCAAAGTCTACCCAGAAGATGCAGGAAACCTAGTGATGACTTTGGAAACCAATGAGCCACTTGTAGCTTGGGTTCTTTGGAATCAGATGCTGTGACAGAGCTTGGGACACAAGATGCATATTAGGGCTCAAAATGTTTGAAAAGAAAGAAAAACAGGTAGGGGATGAACTACAGTGCAGGCCCAATATAAACAAGGTAAATCCAATGAGGATCTCTAAAGACGAGGTGGCTCATTAGAACTGTCTCCCAATCAGGCCAAAATTGCAGGACCTTATTTCTCTGCCTCATTTTAGTCTTTGGATGTGGACTACCTCAGAAGTCCTCACCTCAAACAAGGCTGCTTTCTGCAGATGAGGCACACCCTAAAGAATGATAGTTGGAGGCTGAGTAATGCTTACTTAAAAGGGAATCCAGGTAGGAATCTCTGTATCTAACATGGAGCTAGATGGATCTTTCCCTGCGGGATAGGACGTGGATTTCCTAACAGGGAAGAAAGTATTCAGGCTGAGAATTTGAAAGAAAGTATTCTTGGAATGTAGAGGTCAAACTCCAGGGTAAAAAAAAAAAAAGTACAAGTAAGAGTTAAGGAAAGTCAAATGCAGTGATGCGTGCCACTAATCCTAACTACTCAGGACGCTGAGAAAGGAGGATTGCAAGTTTCAGGCCAGCTTGAGCAACTTAGCAAGACCCTCACAGTAAAATGAAAAGGGATCTTGGGATGTAACCCAGTGGTAGAATGCTTGCCTAACACGGGCAAGGCCCTGGGTTCTGTCCACAATAATGACAAAATAAAAAAATAAAAAGTTGAGGGAACCAGACCCTTCAAGGAAAAAGTTGTATCCTTGGGTACATGTCTTGGGAGATGGAAAGGAAAGTCAAATGCAGCTAAAATTTTAGTTTGTATGTCTCCTCTATATCCATATTTTTTAGTGCTAGGGACCAAACCCAGGGCCTTGCACCTGCTAGGCAGGCACTCTACCACTGATGTACATTCTCAGCCCTTTTTTAATTTTGAGACAGATTCTCTCTAAACTAATGAGGCTGCTCTTGAACTTGTGATCCTCCTGCCTCAACCTCCTAAGTAGCTAAGAATACAGGTCTGGGCCACTGTATCTGGCTTTATATTAATCTTTTCTAAAAGATATTTATCCCTTTAGAAACAGGATGCCAAAACAGGGTAGCCAGAGGAAAGGGGTCTGTTGTATACTACCCCCATTTCTTGTCCCAGTTCCCAAGGGCATCTGTTGACTGAATGAGCCAATTTCTGAGAAAGAACACAATGATGATCCAGTCCTGGAAAATTTCCCAACAGATAAGGCTGAGGCACCAGGAAGAACCACTACTATAAGAGAATTGTTCTAGAAAGAACACACAGAGAAAAAAAACAAAAATTTTAGCTTATATTTATAGGTTCCAGCAAATTCCTTATTTACTTACAAACTTTCCACATTGTAGAGTAAAGTAGCTTTGTCTGAAGCTTTTGCCTAGTGTCATCCTAAAAGGCAAATTTAAGGACAGTAATATGAAAACAAAGAGTTTATCTGATCCAATATGAGGATGGTCACCTGGGGAGAATGAATTCTAGGCATCTAAAATTAGCACTCCTCTAATGGCATTAGAGGAGAGTGATTTTTGAAGAATTTTCAAAAAAGAAGAACAAAGAAGGAAGTTACATCAAACTGGTTGTTACAATTGCATTGGGTGACAAAAACAACATAGGATATGACTGGTGTTTGGGCACTTATATTATACTTTCCAGGTAAGAATTGTGATAAGAAGGAAGAGGCTCTTACTGAGGTTATTTATTAGCTTTATGGCTTGGAGAGTCTGCAGAAGCCTGCCAAGCTGGATCAGAATGACCTTCATGACTGAGATTTTGTGATTTATGATTCTTTGGGCTAAAGAATTTTGTGACCTAGGGCTGGGCTTGTGGCTCAGTGGAAGAAGACTTGCTAGAAAGTGTGAAGGTTTGATCCTTGGCACCACATAAAAATTAATTAATTAATTAATTAAAGGTAATGTGTTCATGTATAACTAAAAAAATATTTTAAAAAATGGAATTTTGTGAGCCAGGCATGGTGGCACATGTCTGTATTCCCAGTGGCTCGGGAGGCTGAGGCAGGAGGATCATGAGTTCAAAGCCAGCCTCAACAAAAGCGAGGCACTAAACAACTCAGTGAGACCCTGTCTCTAAATAAAGTACAAAATAGGGCTGGGGATGTGGCTCAATGGTCGAGTGCCCCTGAGTTCAAACCCTGGTTACAACACCCCCTGCTAAGAAAGGAATTTTGTGTTTCATTTGTGTGTGTGACATTTTAAACTTTTTACCACTAAGAACCAGAATATAATTCTTTTTTCCCTTTTTTTTTTTTTTTTGCAACACTGGGGATTGAACTTGGGGTCCTACATATGCTAGGCAAACTCTCTACCACTGAGCTATATCCCCAGCCCTTTTTAAACCTTATTTTGAGACAGAATCTTGCTAAATTGCCTAGGCTGGCCTCCAACTTGTGATCCTCCTGCCTTAGCTTACTGAGTAGCTGGGGTGACAGGCCTGTGCCACTACACCTGGCAGGACTGGAATATAGTTCTTATTTAAATTCTGAGTTTTTCAGTTCAGTCACACATTCTTACTAATGGTAGGTAGATTAGCCAGAAAATAGTAACAAATAAACTGTGGTATCACAATGAATTAACACAATAAATGATTATTACTCACATTGTACAATCAGGACCCAAGTTACAGAAGCGCCACCATCTTGAGGCTATACCATTCAGGAAATAATAGGCTCTGCCCACTTCTGTGCAAAATTCATTATCCAGTTACATGATTGAAACCTCAGTACAAGGGAATTATGAAACTATAGTCTTCCTATGTATCCCACTAATAGAAAATGAAATGGGGCTTGGTGAGCACATACTACTGTCTCTGATATGATGAGGAACAGCTATCTATCTGGTTCTTAGAAAAATGTGAAGAGCCTTAAAACTCTCAGTTGTTCTTACTGTTCCTTACAGTGTTAGGTATTGAAACTAGGGCTCTGAACCTGCTGAACAAGTGCTCTAACTGATGAGAAACATCTCCAGGCCCATTAGTTGCTCCTAGTTTTGTCAGGGTTAAATAATCCTCGATTTCGAACTGCATACTGGAAACACAGAAAAACTACTTTGGAGATGAGGACATTAAATTTTACTTTTAAGACAAAGTGGTACCCAGAGTTTATTGCCTTAGCTTATTAATAAACCTGGAAAATGTTGGACTATAAAAATGGTGAATGCAACTGAAAAACTTTTTATATGTTCAGGCTCAAATATTTTGGAAATAGTCTTCACACTTTTAAGAAAACCAAAATCAGTGAAGACATGGTGCTCTATCAAAACAACAAGGAACAAAATAAGCATACTTCCATATTCTCCCTAGGAAAGGAAACTAAAGTAGCTCCTTATGGTTGTTTCTGTGGATTATTTCTCTTAAAATATGAATATACAGAATGTTTCCAGCACATTAATGTCATCTAAACTCATGAGTAAATATGGCATCTGAAAATCTTTTATTCATTCCATCTCTTTCTAAATTCAATAGAAATGTGATTCATTAGCAGACAGGTACCACAGGTTGCTATTCTATCTTTCCTAATTCAATATAACCATGATTCATTGGCAGGCACATACTGTGGTTTGCCTCCTTAAAATAAGTAGATGATTTATTTTTGCACTACAAATATTTATTGAACACATAATATGTGTGAGGAAGTTTCCTCTAGGGATATAAGAGTGATCAAAGCAGGAAAATTCCCTGCCCACTTAGAGCTTACACTGTAATAAAGACAAACCGACAAATAATTCAGTAAAATAAATAGTGTGTCAGAAGGTTATACATGCTACAGAGAAAAAAAATGAAAGAAAGAAGGATGGAGCTTGACATTGGGCTTGTCACAGCTCAGAAAATGAATCGGGAATTAGGGTCTGAGGGAATTAAAAAGAAGTGACAGGATTCTTATGGGGACTCCCATGAACAAAGATAAAGAGAGGTCTTAGACTATTCAATTCTCTTAAGGCATATATATGTTGGGCAGGTCCAAGATGGCTATAGTTAGGCTCCCTCACCAAGGCTTTCAGAGGGCTATTTAGCTTATAGCCAAGGTCATAAACACCCTGATTCAGTGTGTGTACTCAAGGACATAAATATTTGCTTGTGAGCATGCACTCACTTATGTAACCTGTTGGCAATGTGCCTTCTTTGTCCTGCATATAAAAAGACTTATGGAAACAGCTTGGTGTTGGGGGATGACTAGGGGCCTGCTAATGCCTCAGTTATCCCAACTATACCTCACATCTGCCTTCACTGCTAGAGCCCCAAACCTTGCTTCCTGGGCCTGAGCTCCACCATGACAATTGGCATAGTTGACAGGATTTTATGTAGGTGAGAGGTGGGTCAAACCCAGTGAACAGTCCTGTTAGCATGGACTCCTGTGAAGAGTTGGAATATGGTAGATGGGTTCCCTGTAAGCATGGAGAAGGCTTTGCAAGCAACTAGCTCCCGCCTACAAAACCCACTCAGAAGGGAAGCAGGCTGAATTTTTCTGATTGCCCTGCAGGTGAACATGCACCAGTCAGGGCAGACTGTGAACTGAGTGGTGGAGCCCAGGTGCCAGCCCATAGTCAAGTAGAAAGATAGCAGTGGTGGTGTAGATGGGATGGAGAAATGACCTTTGGAGTTGCACACATGGCTTTTGGGGCCATGAGATGGGTGTTTCTTACAACTCTGAAAGCAAAAGGCTGATTCAGCTTTATACGAACCTGCCAAGATGAAGGAGTTGCAAGATAAGCAAGAGGACTTGGAAGTCAGAGTATGGTCACTAGAGGAGGATCTCCACACCTTGAAATTCTGCTGATGGAATCAAAAGGGGAGGAAGAAGAAGATCAATACCTGCAAGTGGCCAGTGGTGATACAGAAAATGAAACATCAGCAGATGATCACTCAGGTGGGCAGATGGCAGGGCCTGTCCAGGTAACCAAGTTCACTGTGTTCCACTTGTCAAGTGGAATTGGTAGACTTGAGAAAACAATTTAAACAGAGGCCAGGAGAGCCCCTGGCCACTTTGTGGTTATGCCTGTAAGATTTAAAGGTGAATAGCATCATGGGTAGTGCCCTACAAATGGAGAGGTTAGCATATCTCCTTGCAGCAGATATTGCAAAACAGTCAACACCATGGAGGCATTTAGTTGAGCAAGAGAGCCCAGGTGTGCTAGGAGCTGACAGAAGCCAAGGGAGAGCCCAGTTGTGCTAGGAACTGGCAAAGACAATAGATTTTAGGAGTTTCTAGGGCCTGTTACCTCTGTAGGTGAACAAGAAACAAGCCAATACCTTGGAAGTAAGGCACCTATATTGTCTAATGCTTGATATACTGATAGCTCCAGTCATGGACAACCACCTATGTGGACAGTGGTGACTGTAGAGCAAGAGCCAGACACTGTCTGGTTTGAATCTGCAACAAGACAAAGTAGCCACTGAAGTGAGCTATATACTATCTGAATGGTGGTAACAAATGAAATAACCCCCAGTGAAGTAACCACACAGTGATGTGTACTGACAGTTGTGCTGTGTTTTGGGGGCAAATTCTGTGGCAATAACTCTGAGAGCTTGGCCATCAGGAACAGGCAACTACAGGGCATTTTATTGGCCATGCCCCCACTGGCTAGCCCAGAGTATGATGAAACAGTTGCTTTGGCTAGGGTGCAGTGGTCAGAGTGTGAACCTCCCACTGACCTGGCTGCACAACCACCTACAACATGCAGATGTGACAATCCATGTGGAATGTAGTCAGTGGGATCTGCTTTTAATGTGGAATGCCCTGGTAGATGCCTACCAGGCATGTGTAATTTGTGCTCAAGAATACCAGAACCTTGGGCTGGGGTTGTGGCTCAGCAGTAGAGTGCTTTCCTAGTATGTGCAAGGCCCTGGGTTTGATCCTCAGCACCACATATAAATAAATAAAATAAAGGTATTGTGTCCAACCACAACTAAAAAATAAATAAATGTTTTTTTTTAAAAAAAAGAATACCACAACCTCAATGCCTTGGAGCCAGATAATGCATGGATGTGTCCCCTTGACACAATGGCAGGTTGTCTACATTGGCCCTTTACCAAAGCCACAAGAGGCCATATTTGCCTTGATGGCAGTTGATACAACTATAGGCTTGTTGTTTTCCTGGCCCAATAGTGAAGTGAATTATCATACTATGATTCACACCCTGACATTATCGATGGTTAGGGTTATGGTTATGGTTCCAAAGTGCCTGTCAGTTCTGCTGATAGACTACCCTAATGAATCCAGACTATGTCCATGGACAATTGGACATGATCTGGAAAGACTTTTATTGCCATCTCAATATGGGATGAAATCAAAGCAGCCATTGTGACAATTGTCACAATGTGACATTGTCCAGGCACAATTCAATGCCTCTTGCCCATGGTTGGGGAACTCTGTCTGGGATGGAATGACCTGGCTCCCAGCTGCAACTGTAGTGCTAAGAGGTCTGGTGGCATAGTGTTTGGAGAAAATGGAAGGTACAGAACCTGTGGGTTGGGTCCCTAGAGGCTCTGATCAGACCATTCAACCAGAAATCAATCTAACCAGTATGATTGTTATCCCAGTACCCCATGGCACCCTGTGGGTCTGTGGAACTCATGGGTAGCCATATCTTCCACAGAATTGGAAAGGTGTTGTGCCTAGGGTTGCCCATGCCACTCAGTGACCATACACCAAACATTGCCCCAGGAGCCTGCTAATTGGGAGACTGTACGAGCATGCTATAGAGTGTGCTGGACACCTTGGTGGTATTATCCCCTGGCTTTGTTTTTCCCACACTGGACACCCTAGATGACCAAGATGCAGATAGCTGCCTTGGCTGAGCACATAGCCTGAGCCTTAAACCATACAAAGTAGGCTCTATCACTAATGAATGAAAAAATGTATCCAATGCATAAGGTTTTGTTGCAATCACATAGTACTTGATTTGTTAACAGCAACACAGAGAGGGATATATGCCATGCTTGGAACTGAGTATTGTATATATATTCCAAATCACCAAAAGAATATTAGTATGGCTTTAGCACATATGACTTCTGAAGTTGCAGACCATATAGCAGCTGACTGATGATCCTTTGTAGGAATTGTGGGCTAGTTTAGGCTCCACCTGGAGGTGGTTTTTAGTAATCCTAGGCTGTAGGGCTTGTTTCCTGATTGTATGCTATTGCAGTTTAAATTGTTATTGTAGCCTATAGGTGCAGGGCTCTGCCCTCCTTTCTAAGGGATCACTGCAGAAGTCTTCAAATGCATATATTGTATGGTGAGGAATCCTAAAGGGGTGGATTGTTGGGCAGGCTCAAGATGATTATAGTTAGGCTCCCTCGCCAAGGCTTTCAGAGAGCTATGTTTTTAGTATGTAGCCAAAGTTATGAACATCCTTATTCAGTGTGTGTACTCAAGGACATAAACATTTGCTTGTGATCATGCACTCACTTATGTAACCTGTTGGTAATGTGTCTTCTTTGTCTGGCCTGCATATAAAAAAAGCCTGTGGAAATGGCTTGGTGTGGGGGGATGACAGGGCTGCTGCTGACTCTGAATAAAGGATGTCAACTATCCCAACTGTACCTAACATCTTCCTTTACTCCTGGAGCCCTGAACTTTGCTTCCTGGGCCTGAGTCCTACCATAACAGCAGACAGTGATGGTAAAGATGTGATTAGGGAGGGAGGAGGTAAAACCTTACCAGAAACATGCAGAGATTTGGTCTCCCTTTCCATTCCTGCCACTGGTGGTATGGAGACTGAGGAACAGATTATTATAACCAGAGAATGTAGAATGCTAGAGCACTGTCTATATTCTTTCTCTCCAATTGATTGCTAATCCAATGAAACTGTAAATTCCTTGAAGGCAGGAAATACCCCTTCTACCTATTGGGATTCAATAAATGTTGAATTAATAAATCTATGAAATGCATTTTAACTGTTATGATATTAGAAATCTTTAAGAGTTAGTGGTGGCTTTACAAAGTATCAGCTTGGTTAGGCTTAATTACATTTTCCAGAATTCCATCTCTTACACATTTTGGGTTAGGGTCAGTCACAAGAAAGATTCTTGGGGGGTTAGAACAGAAGGAAAGTAGCAGCCATTTTCGTGGGTCATACATGTTGCTAATCTGCTGACTTACTCATTGGTGCCCAGGGACAGAAATTCAAGTTATCCTGAATTATGTGTTCCAAAGTGAAAGAGTCTATATGAAATTTTATATTCAAAAACAAAGAAAGTGTTCTGGGGTTGTGGCTCAGCAGCAAAGGGCTCACCTAGCATATGCGAGACACTCAATCCTCAGCACCACATAAAAATAAATAAATAAAATAAAGGTATTGTGTCCAACTACAACTAAAAAAAGTATTTTTAAAAACAAAGAAAGTACATTCAACAAGTACATTGATGGGGCATTAGGTAGTTGGACTACAGCAAAGCAAGAAAATATTTTCTGTAGGTTTCAAATATTACAACATCCTTAGCCTTGGGGTTGGTAAAGGGTAGAGGTCTGTCAAGCTTAAATGTACATTCTGAGAGGTTTACCTCATAGTCACAAGAATGTTAGATAAGATACAAAGGTTAAAACAAATGACTTTTTCTACAGAGCCTAACTTAACCCAAGATAAGTTGGGCTCTGGACGTGCCACATTCTGTCTCTCCACAAGCATAATGTTCTCAGCTGAGGTCAGTCTGCATGATCTTTAATACAGATGTAGCTTCTTCAGAGTACTTTAGCCTCACAGATAGCAGTCGGACCTGCAATTCCTCATTCCCTAGAATCTTCAGCTTTTCCAATTCCTGAAGCAAGTATTTGTCTAACTCTGTGATGAAACCCAATATCCATACCACTAAGGTCAGAGGCAACAAAAACCAACATGGATTTTAGACTGTCCTTGGGGGCTTTTAGCCTGCATTTTCTGTTCTCCACTTTATAGTTATCTTCCGTTTCTGACAGTCTGCCTTGTTGATTTCACATTCTGGTATCAGATAGAAAGAAGTACACAAACATGTTCATGCACACACTCACATATCTTAATGGTTCTATTACTGACCTAGGGTTCTTAGATCTAGAGTTGTCAAAATGAACAATGGATCTGGAAAGAATTTAAATGCAGACAAGATTTTATTAAGGACTTCGGCTTCAGCCAGGAGGGAGATAGATGGTGGACAGAGATCCCAGGCTGGCTCAAGCTAAGAACAAAGGGAAATAACTTATATTGTGTTTGTTGGATAGGAAGAAACCTGGTCTCTTGACATCATTACAGGTAGAGTTAGGACTTCAGTCACACCTGCATTCTTCATGCATCTTCATGCATCACATGTCCCCAAACCATCTTAATTCTCCACTTGTGGGTTTTACTATGTTAATAAAGTAAAAGTAAATGTGGGTTACTTTAGTGACTACACATACATTTGCCTCTCACCATGTGAAAATGTTCTTATCATCTGGGGTAGTTTTTAATGTTATTATTTTCAAAATAGTGCAGACCCTGGTTTGTCTAGGTTTAGCTGGCATATCTGTGGGCTACATAATCTCAGAATGCTGAGCTGACTTTCCTATTCTCTCATCTCCTGGCATGTTATCTCATTCCCATAACATTGAAAAGTAGTTCACCTCTTAACTCCTAATTTCCTACTATGCCTCTTAGCCCCATAAGACTTAGAGCTAGCTTGGCTGTCTTTCTTCCCCTGAGAGGTTTTATCTCTTAGTGCTAAGGGGGTCCTGTTTTCCATGGGCTCTCTGACTGTGTCAGTTATGCCTCTTTCGTTGTACCAAATGGATATAAATACTATATTAGCATTTCCAGAAAATTACAAGAAACTACTGCATCCATGAAACAAGACTATGATATTATAACAGATGGGGCATTCAGAAAACAACCCAAATCAAGGCACAGTTATGCACACCTGTAGTCCTAGATATTCAGGAGCCTGAGGCAGAAGAATGACTTCAGCTCAAGAGCTCAAGGTTAACCTGAGCAACATAGCAAGGCCTTGTCTCAAAAAAAATATTAGAACTATTAGACTAAATTAAATTTGGCCCACACACTTCTAACTGTAACCTAACATAATATGAAAACAAACTGCAACTTAACTTGACAGTATGTTCTTATAACAAGTAGCTGAGTCTCAACCAATCATAGCAGCTGAGCGTTCAGCCAATTACAGTCTGAAAACTGCTCAGACATGTCCAAATAAGTCAAACACCAAAGTATAACCAATCAAGTTATTTCTGTGTGTCACATTCTTTTTCTATAAATACTGCCTATTAATACTGCTGGATAGAGCTCTTGGAACATTTCCTGGTTCGGGGTGCTGAAAAATTCATGAATTGTTTCTTTGCTCAAATATTTTCTGCTAAATTTAATTTGTCTAATTTTTTTCTTTTAATGGAACTCAAAAACATGATAACATTTTTTAATTAATAGAAGTTTTATAAAATATAGATGAGGAAGTCTCTGAAATTAAAACAAAAATATTATGCCTTCCACCTTACATCTTTTTTTTTTTCAATGCTGGGAATCAAACCCGCATACTCACACTTGCTCTCTAGCTCTTGCTTGTGTGCTTGCTCTGATGAAGCCAGTTTCCATGTTATGAACTGTTCTATAAAGAGGCCTATTTCATAGGAAGCTGAGAATGGCCTCCAGGCAACAGGCAACAAGGAACTGAGAGTTGTTAATAACCACATGAGTAAGCTTGGAAGTGGCTCCTTCCTCTAGTAGGGCCTATATGGGCAAGCCACATCCCCAGCTGTGCTTGAGATGACTGTGGCCTCTGTGAACATTTTGATTGCAGCTTCACGTGAGAACCTGAGGCAAAAACTCTCAGCTAAGAGGAACCACACTCTGGTTCCTGATCCATAGAAAATTTGAGATAATAAATAAATGCTTATTGTTTTAAGTTGCCAAGTTTTAGGGTAATTTGTTATGCAGCAATAGACAACTAATGCCTTATGATGGATGATCATTAAGCTAAAATTAGTTGATCTGTATTCAGAAGACATAGTGAAGCATTGTCACTCATTATTGATATACATGTCAACAGAATATAAGCAGGTTGGGTGGAGAGCATTAATAATTTAGCACTATCATAAATTGTGTAAAATTTGTTCTATTCTCTCTGCCTGCCTAGAAGTGCCATGGAGTAATTTGTCAGTGAACAGCAGGACATTCTCAGAAGAAAAAGACCATGGGGGTGCTGGGGTTGTAGCTCAGTGGTAGAGCATTTGCCTAGCACATGTGAGGCACTGGGTTCCATCCTCAGCACCACATGAAAAAATATAAATAAAAAGATATCATGTCCATCTACAACTAAAAAAAATGATACAAATAATTTTTTTAAAAGACCATAGGTCCAGGACTAACACTTGAAGTTGACAAAGATTAGAATCTGAAATCCAAAGAAAAGGAAAACTGTGTCTATGATTAGGCTCTGCCAGGAAGTTTTCAAAAATGAATAACTTACACTATATACACTTACAATAATATACCAATATACCTAACCCTTGGCGAAGTGTGTCATTATTAATGGTGTTTACAAATGAGTGTATGTAGGACTGCCTTACCGTGAGTTATAAACCCATGCAAAAGGCCGAGTCACTCCAGTTTCAGAATTAACTTTAATTCTGAGGTTATTATTTTTTTCTGTCTGTTTTTAGAGAAATATGTCAATATACCAAGTTTTGACATATTTATAATGCCAAATATGTATGTTAATCTGACTTCCTTTTCAATGTATTTGCATAGAAGGTGCACTCACCGTGTAATCAATAATTATCACATATTTTGGAAACATATTCTATGAAAGCAGTGACAACTGTGGTATTCAGATAATGGTTCAAGGATTTTGGTTTGGAAAATGTGTGTCAAGGAGCTGCTTTTGTAGATTCTAAATAGAGATTTCATGTTGTAATAAATCTTTCATACGTATTTTTAAATATTGAAGATAGGGAAAATGAAGAGGATGAAATGAAATTTACATTGTTGAAATCCAAAGGAACTAGTAGTCTTAGATTAGAAAGCTTATTCATGTGATATTTGGAGACAGCATTCCACCAATATTATGCAATGCTCCTGAGTATTGATTTTTTTAGTATTTATCTTCTTGCTTCAATTCTGTGCCTTACTGAGACAGAGAAAATCAGCAAATAAAAATGTGTGTAAACAACTAGAGGAAAATATAATAAAAATTGACTTCAATAATTTAAAACTCTCTAAACATGGGAGGATTACCGCTTTTGACGATGATAATAGGTTTGGAAAATGGAAGAACTGGTTAGAATAATTAATAAAATTCTTATGAAAAGAATAACATATTGTGTTTTTCCTATAGAAAAAAAAAGTCTGCAGTGCTAAGGATTGAATCTAGGACCTACACACATGCTAGGGAAGTGCACTACCACTGACCTACCTCCCCTGCCCTTTTAAATTTTATTTTGAGACAACATCTTGCTTAGTTGACCAGGCTGGCCTTGGATTTAAGACCCTCCTAAGGCTCCCAAATAGCAGGGATTACAGGTGTGTACCACTGAACTCAGATGTTTTTCCTGAAATATGAGTTATCTATTTAATGCTTAACTACTTAGGTAGGCAGTGATGGTTTATCAGGAAATTAGTTACTTGAGGTCTGGAGCTGTTTTTTCTTTCCTGAATGGGTATGAGAGGAAGAGTGCTGAAGAAATGTCTAGCAATACATAGAAAATGGTAATGCCTTTTATCCACCTTCTCTCCAATCACTTAAAAGAATGTTTATGCACAGCTGGGGATGTGGCTTGCCCATATAGTATATGCTTAGCATGTTTGAGGCCCTTGGTTTCAACCATCACTCTGAGTTTATACATGTATGATTCTAACATAATTAATTCATTCATTAAACAAATATGTTTTGAACTCTAGCTCCCTATCTATTGGGATTATAACAGCAAGAAAAACAGAAACAGTTCCTGCCCTCATGAATCTTACATTGAACAGTAGATATAGGTAATTAAATAAATCACTTAATAAAATATCATAAGTACCATTATTTTAGAGAATCAAAGAATCAAGGGAGCATATAGCTTCTAATATGAAGTTTGAGGGTGTGGACTTATCAGGGAGATGTAAACTAGTGAAGGCAATCAGGGAAGTCTTCTTGTAGGAAATAGTTTAGCTAAGAAGAAGATCCCATGAGCATGGTGGCACACACCTGTAATCACAACTACTTACAGGCCCTGGGTTCAATCCCAGTACCACAGGGGGAAAAGAAGATGCCATGAATTAAGATACTGGAGGAGGGTTTAGAGTATAGCTCAGAGGTAGAGCATGTGCTTAACTAGTGTGAGGCCTTGAGTTTAATACCCAGCACCTATCTTTTGTCCTCCACACACAAAGGTAATAGAGAAAGAGGAGAATTTATATAAGTATAGGGTGAAGGATATGATTACCTACCTGTCCTCCTACCCTGCCCTAAATGATCCTGCCACCAAAACTCCTCCCATGACATGCCCCTTGCCTGCCAAAAAGGCCCACCAAAAGTAACTAATTCCTCTCACGGCTTGGCTCTGCTAAGGCCAGACCATCATGGTGGCCTGCGGCCATTTTGTCCCTGACTTTGTGTCCCTCTAGTGATGAATAAAACATTGCTGGGGGCTAGGATTGTGGCTCAGCGGTAGAGCCCTTGCTTAGCACAGGCGGGACCCGGGTTCAATTCTCAGCACCACATAAAAAAATAATAATAATAAAGGCATTGTGTTGTGTCCATCTACAAAAAAAAAAAAATATTCTCTCTCTCTCTCTAAAAAACAAAACAAACAAAAACAACAACAACAACAAAAAAAAAACATCGTGGGTCCATGAGGTCAGCCTCCATTTTTCTTTTTCTTTTCGTATTCCCTCTTTTTTAAATTTTTTAAAATTTATTTTTGCATTACAATTCTTAATACACCATTATACCATAATTTATCATATTTCTGATTATATATAAGGTATGTTGACACCAAATTCACATTCTCATGTGCTTTCATAGGGGAAAAGAAAATATTTTTTTCTTCAACACTCATATAAATTTAGTATTCTAGAATGGACCTCTTTAATATATTGGCAAAAGAAAAATTTAAAAACTTTATTAACATGTATATTTCACATATGTGAAGGCAACACCCAAGTGGTTCTCAAAGAGGGGTCTTTGAATTTTAGTTTATACAGCACTTTTGACAAAACAATAAATTTTTAGAAAAGTGATAAGACTAAGGAAAAGGATTTTGAGTCTTTAGGGGAAGCAACTTGGAAAAGCAAATAACTGACAGATAAAGGCTAGTTTTTTAAGTTTATTAATCAATATACTTCTGAGACCATTTCTAGGCCAGTCAGGGTCCCAAGGTGTCTTTATTGGTTTTCCTTTGTTCTCCTTGGTGGACAAGAGAACAGGATACTGTTAGTCTTTGTAAATCTATGTTCTGCTTTTAGGCAAATAGAGGGACAGCTCCTCTGCACTGGCTTCCTCATAATTTTCTTTAGCTCAACAATTCTTCATATTTGGGAGAAGCATATACTTGAGTCCCACCTAGAAAAGATAAATTTTACTCTAAATCTGTCAAATTAACTTATGGTACCTAAGTACAAGCGATGATATACTGGTGGCATTCAAATATATCTTTGGCACTATTGATGCTGTACAGGTGAAGAGAAATTTCTCCTCTGCCCTCTGAAGATTTGCTGGAATGAATTGACAGTAGAAAAATAAAAGAAAAAACACACATTTATTAATGGGCTGGGGGAAAAAATCACAGCATGGGAGTCATATACAAAGTATGAGACTCAAAGAAGAACTATATAGTTGAAGCTTATATACTCTTCCTCATGGGGGTAGTTAGATTTTGAGGGATCTTAAATAATTATTAGGGGAATGAATGGAGCCAGAGACAGAAATTAACTTATATATAAAGGGATTCTCTGGAATTTGAATGAGCCCAAAAGACTGACAAAATATAATGCTAGAAGGGATTTGTAATGCCTGTGCAGTTATGGTTACAGTCCTCAGTCTTCTGAGATAGATAATGTGACTCCCAGTTGGAGATGGAAGGCAATCATGCTCCCTTTTGTAAACCTAATATTAATGTAGATAAAAAAAATTACAGAGACAGCCTCTTTCTGTGCTTGGCAGAAGAGAAACAAGACAAGGTTAGAGGGACCTTGAGTCTGAGCAGCATCTAAGCCCTCTTAAATATATCAAAGTGCCAATTCGGGGAGTATCATTTTCTGAGGCCCAACATTGGTAAAGGAAGTCAGAGTAACAAGTTAACCAGTCAGAGGTATAGAGTGCAAAGAAAGGACACAGAGAGCAGAATCCTGACAGACAAAAACATCCAGAAACAGGTAGAAGAAAAGGAGACATAGCTGCAAGAAAAGCAGGAAAAAAAAAAAATCCAAGTGTGGTATGCCAAAAGTATAGAGAAAGGAGAAGCTCAAGTAGAAAGGGAATGGGGAGTGCTGGCAAAAGCCAAATAAAATGAGACAACTGAGAAATTTTAATTAGATTAGTGAAAAGCATCTCATTGATAAACCTGGCAAAGCCAGCTGGAGCAGAATGGCAGAGACAGAATGCAAATTGCTAAGGAGTAGGAGCTGGATTAGGAGAAACATCCAGTATAGACAACTCACTCAAGATCTTTGGCTGTGAAAGGGGGTTGAAGAGCTACAAAGTTAGAGCAAGAAGATGAGATTGAATTGAATAAGTAAAAGTTGAAGTAGAATGGGACCAAAATGGATTTTTCTCTTCTTTTTTTTCCTTCTTCTTTGTTTTGTCTTAATGGGAGAAACATGAGCACATTTGCTTTGTTTGTTTTTATTTTTAAAAGAGCTTTTATTTTTAAAAAAGTTAATTTGTGCATTACAGGAAAAATAAAAACATAAGCAAAGAAAAAAATCATCTAGTCACAAGCAGCTTAGTTGGACGTGTCCCTCCAGGTCTTATGTATACGTACACAATATCCCATTTTGTGTGATTGAGATCATAGTGTGTATCATGCTTTTCCACACATCTGCATTTACGCATTGCAACTGTTGAATGTAACTGAGGAAATTAGCTGCATAATGTTGGTAACTCTGAAACTTTCATGAATACAAAGAATAATGCTTGCATAGTCTTTAATCTGATTAATGAGACATATATAATAAAGATTGCTAGTGTAGTTCTTTAGACCTGCTTCTCAGAGCAGCACTCTACCCAATTACAGTTGTTTCATCTTCAAGATCTGAATATGTGAGTCATTTCTTCCAATCTCCCATCGCCCCTCACCAGAACCTGCTTATTTGGCCACACTAGTCACAGCGTAGGTGTTATTTTTGTTTTGGTTGTTGATGCACCTTTATTTATTATTTATTTACTTATTTATTTATGATGCTGAGACTCAAACCCAGTGCCTCACACATGCCAGGCAAGCACTCTACCACTGAGCCACAACCCCAGCCCCTAAACTTTTTGAAATAAAATAAAAATAAAAGCAGAAGGACTGATGGTATAGCTCAGTTGTAGAGTGATTGCCTGACATGCACAAGGCCCTAAATTCAGTCCCTAGCACCACAGACACACAATCCCTTCAACTCATTCAACAGGAGGCCCTGTCTATTCTACTTCCAAAACATATCTGGAATTTAACTTCTATTTTCATCTCCTCTACCTCAGCTTTGACCTCTGGCACTGTAGTAGTCTCCCAACTGGTCTCCTCATATCTATGGTTGTCCCTTTGCATCCATATTACACACAGCAGCTATAACATGGATCATTATAGTCTCCTACTTAAAACTTTCCAAGATTTCCAACTGCTAGAAATAAAATAAAAAATCCTAACCATATGCTGCAGGATCCTATTTGAACATTCTCCTGCCCACCTTCAGGCAGGAAAAAAATTTTTTCCTCAATCTTTATTAGCTCTTATTTGGAATGGTCCCCTATACCAAAAGACAGATTAACAAAAGAAAAGCAAACAACTTTGTTAATGCATGCAGCTCACATCACTTAAGAGAAATCACAATGAAAGGCAACTCACACCAGGGTCTTGGAATTCCTCTTACATAGTATCCTCAATTAAGAAATAAATTTGTAGAAAAAAATAGACTCTACTGTCATGTATAATTGAAAGGAACCAATAAATTTTTTTAAAAAACATAAAAAAGAAACCAGCTATTCCAGGCAGAAGGGTCTGCTATGAATGCACACTTTGAATGGTCCCCATCATCCTCAAGATTCCCCTAAATATCTCCCATGCCTCCTCCTCACCTCTTTCAAGTGGTACTTGGCATTCATTTGAGTAACAAAACTGTGAATATTCAAGTATTCGTTGAGTCTTACCATGGTTATAGCTGGGCTGATAGAGCCATCCATCTGTTTTTCTTATTGGGGTCTCAAAGCAGATAGAAGCATTTAAGCCAATGCATGGATAAACACTTCAACAATCAAGTTCAAGATCAGGTTGACTTATGACCTAATCAAGGATTATCAGATGCACATTGAGTAGAATATGGGTTGTTAGAGGAAAAGGAGATAATAAAGCCTACTTTCGTATATAGCGGTTCTGAGAAGATCAGGTTTCCCAGAGTCCTATCACATCTGGAGGACTTGGTGGAGGCCTCTTCATGAACCAATATAGCAAGTATGTATACATCAAAAAAAAACTTCTCATTGCCAGAGAGTCCCATGAGCCTCAGAGAGGGCAATTCTACCTATCAGGGAAAGCCTTAACTTGATTCAAACATAACATAGCTTTATCTAACATAAAGCTCCAGATAAGGCAAACAAAGCCACACTCATGAACAGAGGCCTTTGGAAGTCCAGACACTCTATGACACAGGAGTCTCTCCTCCCAGTGAATGCAAGTTTTTCCAGTATTTTCAACCCTGTAGTAGAGTCTGTGGTCTGTCATTCCAGATTCCATTTTCAGGACTGAGACATTCATTATTCCAGAATGTTGTTCAGCCCTCAGCTGAGTTCACCCAGGAGTTGTTATAAGCCAAAAAGAGCTAACTGCCTTAAGGTCATGCTCCCTGTCTAAGAGTAAATCTCATCTGATGTTTGGTAAAACCTGAAGTTGAAAGCCTGGTCCCTATATCTCCAGGTGGGACAACTGCGAAGGGCTATTCTAGCTTCAAAACTCCCTGGAAGATCAGCTGAGATCTTTGCACAGCTCAGCTCTTCCAGGTTCTACTTCCTGTATCTCCACACTTCAGATGTTTGCTTCAGCTCTTTCAGATGTTGACCACAAAGATGATCCTTAACCCATTAAGTTCCATCATCCCAGGTGCAGGACACCTATAAAACTGTAAATTAAGCAACAAATGTACCACTTCTGGTAATGTTTGAAATAAATATTTAGATTTTAGAATCCTTTTGAAAAAAAGTAATAGGTTAATGATTAGAGCATTTGAAAATATATGTATTAAAT
>NW_026000249.1:30800384-30807213 GCF_001458135.2 Marmota marmota marmota
TATATATATATATATAGAATATATAATCTCTGGATTGTGATTTCCAACCTATTTTAATACATATGTATCAATTTTGTTGCAATATTCACAAAACTGAAGACTTGAGATTTAGTAGGTTAACACACTTCTGTATTACTAAGCTCTGGCTCAGAGTCACTTTTCTAGGGAACAAGAAACCTGACCTCAAAAATTCCTTTATAAAACATAGAAGGTGTTATAAGTTAGGGAAACAGAAAGTCAATGAGTATAAATAGCTATAGTTAAAATATGAATGCAGCAGAAAATACTTCCCTTAGAATTTTGTTTTAAAAGTGGAAAACTTTAATGTCAATATGAAACTGATTTTTTAAGAAGATTCAGTTTTAGGAATATTTCAGGTTATGGTTATTTTAAAACTGGAAATTCATGCAGAAGTGCTGAGTTTTCATTTGTGGTAAATTGTGCATGCATAGGCTAAGGGTTGATATTTTCAATGACTAAGAAGCTCATATGCATTAATAAATGAAAACATGAATAGTTCAAAAGATATAAATGTTTAATGATGTGAGTAGATAGCTCAAAAGCAGCAAATAAAAACAATCTTTAGTAATAAAAAAGTAATTAAAACACAGTCATATTTTCCCTGTTAAATTAGCACACATTAAAAAATTATAAAATGCCTAAACTTAGTGAAGTTTCAATGAAACACACTCTAACTTACTACCAGTGAGGTACAAATTGGCATAGTCTTTTGAGGAAGCACTTTAACATTTTATATTAAAACTAAGAGAATAATATTCTTTGTTAAAGCAATTCCATTTCTTAAAATGTATCCTAAAGAAACAATTCTAAATATAGAAAAAAAACTGTTCTACATATTTTATCACATCACTAATTCAAGATGCAAAAACATGATAACACATCAGTATGAGACTTGTTTTAAAAAGTCATTATATGCATTTGATGAAGTGTTATGAAATCATAAAAAGTTATTATGAGAACATAAAATTTGGAGAATGCCATAATGTAATGTTAAGTGAAAGAAGAAAGATATATACATTCTGTATTTCCTCTCTGTAATTGAATAGAAAATTTCTCTTCCACCTGATACCATTCATAAACAATTGTATCCTGAATTTAAGTTATTTTTTCTCTCAATAATTTAAGATACTGAAAAGTTAGTATCTGTCAGTTTTATTTAGTTTTAGGATAATCCTTATGTTGATTATCATTAATTCACATCAATTTATCTGGAATGCAATACTCAGGTTAAAACACTGTCCTTCTGTGCATAATTTTCAGAATTTTAGGGCTTTTAAATAGTGTAAAGTCCTGAATCATTGCCCTAACTCTATTTGCTCTGGAAAATTCAACAAGAAGACTTTATCTACTGATCTACCTAAGGGATTTTTGCCTCAAGGTTATTTGACCCATAAAGGCATCAACAGTAAAGCTCAAGGACCTTCTGGCAAGAGACTGCATTATCCATTAGCTATACACTTCAAGCTGTGCTTCATCATTAACTGGTTGGTTCCCGAGTTGTTTTAGCAGTGTGCAGCCAGAAGTGAAGATAATGGCTTTATGTTGTGTACAAATATTCTAAAGCAAAACCCATAATAGGGTACACAGAAATGCTTCTATTGCATTTCTAGAACTTTTTTTTTTTCAGTGCTGAGGATGGAACCCAGGGCTTAGTGCATGCTAAGCAAGAACTCTCATTGAACTATACCTCCAGCCCTAGAAGAACAATTCTTGATTGTAAAAAACTCATGCAATATCTTGGTCTGTGACATACCTGACATACCTCTTTAGCTTCAATGCCCTGGATGAGTTTGATACATATAAAAGTCTATTCCCTGTCTGTAGCATTATATGAAAAATTCCTTATATCCTACCAAGGAATGTGTTCATGCTCAAACACTATCAATGTTTGGGTTTTTATTTACATTTCAAACCAAAAGATAGAGTAAGAAATGTATCTGTTGTCCTCTTGCCATGTAACTGTAAAACTTTTTCCTAATGGGCTAAAATATCTTAGCTATAAAAATATGAAGTTAATGGTTTTCTTATTTTTTGCTTGAACTTTGTCATCTCTTTGCTTGTCAGTAGGATGTGATATTTTATAAGAAGTTAATAGAACCTGGAGTTTAAGAGCAGGTAACATTTGTTAGAACAGTACTATTATTTTCTCCAAATACAGATGATTTACTTGCACTCCTTTACAAAAGGAAGAAAAAGTTTTCTTTTTAGATGCAATTATAGCAAATTCACTTTGCCAAGTGACACTCTTTTTTAATATTTTTTTTTAGTTGTGGTTGGACACAATACCTTTTACTTATTTATTTTTATATGGTACTGAGGATCAAACCCAGGGCCCTACACATGCTGGCAAGCACTCTACTGCTGAGCCACAACCCCAGCCCCAAACTGACACTCTTAATATTCAATAGAATATGGCCAGGATGTGGAGGAACTAGAACATTCATAGATTGCTGGAGGGGGAGTAAAATAGTACTACCACCATGTAAAACAGTCTGTCAGTTTCTTAAAAGGTTAAATATTCACCTGTAATTCTAGTTACTTGGGATGCTGAGGTAGAAAGACCAAAAGTTCAAGGACAAGACCCCATCTTGAAATAAAAAAAGAATTAAAGAGGGTTGGGACTGTATCTCTGTGGTAGAGTGTTTGTCTAGCATGTTCAAGACCCTGGGTTTCATCCCCATTACCCTCTCAAAGTTAAATATTGATAGAAACAATAATATGTCACCACAAAATATGCCTCTTTGACATAAAAACTATATTTGACTAAAGCCAAAGCTAATTAAGAAACAGGAAGGCAAGGAAAAGCCCTCTCCATTCTCCCCCTTTTCTGCCTAAAGACAGAACATGAACTCTCCTTTATTGGATACCACTCTTATCTGTTCACAGATAGCACCAGAGGAATCTACAATCAATACTTATTCCATTAGTTTCATTTCACATATTAATTTCTTCCAATGGGAAGGAAACCTAGAAACTTTTTTCCCTTATCCTGTCATTTCTCCACAAATTTATTGTGTTTTGTCAAAGAAACTGTATCACTCACTGCCTTGAGCTGCCTTTCATTGAAATGTCTCTCCTGCTGTATGTACCACATGTGTTAATAAACTTTCTTATTTTTCACTTATTAAATCTGTCTTTTGTTACAGGAATATGTCCCAATTGTGAACTTATGAGGGTTTAGATGAAATAGTATTTCCTCCCTGACAACAAATAGCTATTGTATGATGTAACCATTCCACTTTTAGATATTTATCCAAGAGAAAAGAAAGCATAAATGCAAATAAAGACTTGTACACACAGATGGGGGTGAAGGAGAGGAGAGAAAGAAGGGAAGGAAGGAAGGAAGGAAGGAAGGAAGGAAGGAAGGAAGGAAGGAAGGAAGGAAAAGGAAAGAAAATGATGTGATAATTGTTTTAAAGAATCAGAAATTTGGGAGAGCAAAGTATACTACTGAGAAAATAAAATCCTGGTCCAAATATGATGTAAATTTGCTCTGTCTCAGAGAGAGTCATATAAAAAATTTAAAGGCTCGTAGAATTCACACAGGGCATTCACCTCACAAATTATAAGCTATTACATAGGCTAGAAAAAATTGATTGGTAATGCATATAAAGATATACAACATCCTGCAAAAATCTCTTCTTTTAATAAAACTCCACACATGGCCAATTTACCCAAATATCCATTAATATTTAAAGCTTAAAACCAATTGAAAGTTTCTACATTTCACTTAGGGACAAATGTGGGGTGGGAATGGGCAAAACAGACAAAAAAGATTAGAAGCCTGAGGGTCTGCCATCCCTGATTTTGTGTGCCAGGGAACAGATATCTTAAGTGAGTTAGGACTATTGGATCTGCCTTCCTTGTGAAACAAGGCAATAATCCTATTGAATATATCTTTCCTCTGGGGATGTTTTGGAACTGCTGATTCACCCTAAGTTCTCTGGGTATTCTTAGCAAATGACTTTGAGATGACATAATTAAAATGGCTTTGGGTCTTGTTTTAAATTACCTTCATGTAAACAGCATGATAAGCTCCCATCTGAAAGTTCTGACATAGACAGTGGTGAGCATCCAAAGTAACACAGGTATGAAACAGGCAAAAAGATGAGAGAAGAATGAATATAAGAAGAAATTAGAGGAGGGAAGAAAGACACAACATGATTATTTGGGAGTCAGGGAAGGAAAAGAAACTGATTGCTTAGAAAGGCAGACCCTTAGAATAACCAGGACCCCACAACATTTACTGATGGATACAGCTTAATAGGAGATGATGTTTAATTTTGTATAGAAGAATGAATAAGGATCACCCAGGTAAAAATTTAGGAAGAATGAAGCCCAGAAAGCAGCACAAAAAAGGGGTAGCATTATAAAACATCATGCTACTTTTGTTGGTGTATCAAATGTGTGTACACTGGAGGAGGAGGATAGGGTATGTGAAGAGCCAAACTCAGGAAACTGACACTGGAACAATACAACTAACTGGACTACAACATTCCTCAGATTTCACCAAATTAAAATGTCTTTACAATGAAAGATTAGTATTTCAATACTGAGGTTACAGAGCCATGGCCTACCACAGAACCAAGGCAGTTCCTCTGTTATTAGTTCTTGCAATCACATTGGAAAGATTTCAGATGGTCATTCAGAATAGCAGGTATGGGTTTATTAGAAGACATAGGAAAGAGAGAAAGGGGACACTCTCAAGGGAGTCAATATGTCCACTCAGAGAGGAGAGTGATGGCATGCCCTTCCTGCTCTCCAGTTTTATTGGGAGAACAAGGGAAATTTCCAGAGAGTCCCACCTGGGTCCATCTCTTGGCATTTGATTGACATCAGAATTGCATCAGACTTTCCAGTCCCCACTGCACATGACAAAGACCCAAGGCAACTCTGGGTCACTTTGACCCATGCTGACTAGTTCTAATTAGAATTTGTTTTTACAGATTTGATAGTTAGGGGGGATTATCCTTATCTCCCTGAGTTCTGGAATCTGATCTGTGTAAAGGTCACAAAAGCTCCCCACTTCTTTAGGGTAATGCATGTTCTTATCAGCTGGGAGGAGCCTTTCTTCTGGACTGCTTTTTTCCTGCAGATAGTGGGTTATTTGCTGAGTAATGTAGTATATTCTGCTGATGTAAGCCAGGCAGGGCTGTAGGTAAATTGCTGTTTAAAAGCAAGAATATGTGAGACAGCATAGTAGGCCCAGTTTATAGAATTATCCCTTTATACCACAATTTATAATATCTCTGTTTGTATATAAGGTATGTTGACACCAAATTCACATCTTTAAACATGTATTTTGTATAATGATGACCATCTGTTGTATTAAGAATTGTATGCAAAAAAAAGAAAGCTCATGTATAATGGCATAATTTGACGTGAACATACTTTATATACAGAGTTATGAAAAAATGTGCTGTGAATGGATAATCATGAATGTAATGCACTCCACTATTGTCATGTATGTAAGAAATAAAAAAATAATTATCCCCTTAACCTCATGTTCCCACTCCTCATTTCTGTTTGTTACCTACCAGTGATGCATATATAAGTCAAGTATAATTGCTAATGTCTCATGTGGACCATCATTCAGAAATAATTTCCAGTACAGAATAACTTCCATGGAAAGTGCTCCTAGAAACAATGTCCCCTGTTGCCATTTTAGAAATCTCATTTGCCCATGATTGAGGAACAAAGGACAAAACCTCCAAGTTTCATAGGTCAAAGTTATCATTTGCTTAATAACTACATGCTATCATATCAGAAACAGCAAGTAACCCTTTAAACAATTTTTTTTGATACCAGGGATTGAACCCAGGGGTGATCAACCACTGAGCCACATCCCCAGTCCTCTTTAAGTTGTTGTTGTTTTTAGTTTGAGACATGGTCTCGCTAAATTTTGTATGGCCTCACTAAGTTGCTGATTCTGGCAAGTGATTCTGGTAATCATGTATCAAGCTATTTAAATACATTTCTGAATGAGACCCAGAAAGCCCCTGGTTTATAAACATGCACAATTCAGTTAGGAAGTTGGCACAGGGGAGGAAAATAATTTTCTCTCTACTCTTTATAGTTTTTAGTTGAGACAGGCCCTCTAATAAAAGAAAGATCGATAAGAGAAAAACAAACAAGTATTTAATAGCATGTATATATCATGTATATGTGGGAAAGAGTAAATCTGTAGGAGGTGACTTGGAATTCAGGCTTAAAAACTCTCATTCCCTGAAACAAAGAAAGAAGGAGATGGGGGAAAGGTCAGTTATGAATAGATGTCCAAGAAGAGGGTAAGATTTATTATATAGATTTAAGTTGGTGGCTTCTCCCCATTGATAAGTCTTTTCTCCCTGGTAGTAGTGGAGAATAAGAATGGAGATATTTTTGATAGATATAAATTTCCCTTACAAGTAGGGAATGTCTTTGTTTTGAGGGATTCTCTGTGGCTTCCATTTCTCAAAATAATTGGCTCAAAATAATCCTTATGCTAAAAAGGAATATTTGGGGATGGCATTTTCTGGTCTTTCACAGTCACATTGTGGGTTGGCATAATCTGGTCTCTTACACTAGACAATGCAAATAAGAGATGAATACATGATTCAGGTTCTTAATGAAAGTTGGAGGTACAAGCCATTCTGCAGGATCAACTGGAAACTCACTAGCAGTGGTGACTCCATGTAACCAAAAGATAATAGGGCATAAAAATAATTAGATCAAAATGTTGAAAGGGAGCGAGCATGGGGGCAAATACCTGTAATCTCAGCAGCTCAGAAGGCTGAGGCAGGAGGACTGCAAGTTCAAAGCCAACCTC
>NW_026000249.1:30809818-30859446 GCF_001458135.2 Marmota marmota marmota
CCTGGTTTTTTTTTTTTTTTTTTTTTTTTGTAATTCTTGTTGTTCAAATTGTGTCTTGTAATATTGAAAGTTAAAGGGATGATTTGAAGAATAGCCTGGACTTAAAATTGCCTAGAGCCACATGATTTAGAGGATTCTCCGACTCTTGCCTATGTATGTGAAGAAAAGAGTAAACACATTTATAAATGTCAGACATAGCCCCTGTAGGGGCTCTCAGTGCAGACAGCCAGAGCCAGCATTTTAAAACTTATTCAAAGGACTTGATTCAATATCACTGCTGACCAGAAGTCTGGGAAATAGAACTGATGTTGATGTACTTGGAAAGTTCTACCTTTCCTTGATTCTCTGTCCTTGTACATAAGGACTTTTTAAAGGGGAAGTAGCTCTTGTGGTTTGAGGCTAGAAAGTACCTTCAACCTCTGAGCAGCTGGGATGATGTAACTCCCACCTCATCACTATACATCTGGTGCCTCACTCTGAGTTCATTACCTGTCATTTATGAAGGAACTCAACCATATACATTTTACTTCTTGGACCTGGGAGATTCTTCTGAGAATTTAACTTGATCCATATATATCATATCTCAATAGTACTACTCTGGTTATCACTATGATAACCAGTGTATCTCCTTGCCACAATGGGTTATACATCAAAGTATTATTCTGGCTGTTTTCTATGTTTTCCCCTGTCCCTCTTCACTGTCACTGATAACAACAAGGACAATTTCACTCTTCCAGTGTACATAAAAGGTCAAATAAAGGTACATACAAATATTCAAAGAGACTTCTAATTTGTGTTTAAAGTGTGTCACACAAATCTGTATGCCAGCTTTTCTTCTCCTAGACATTAAATGAGACAGAGCATGGGCAAAGTAAAAAGAGATGGCAAAGTAGAGACTTAAATGGAAGAGAAAGGACAGAAAAATGGGAGGGTGAACTTTTTATCACAATAACCAGACAGATGAATAAAAGGGATTCAAAGGAAGGGCTATTTTAAGTGCAGATTTTCCTTCCTTTACCCCTGCCAACTCATAACCTATACACAATTCCTCTTCCAATAATATTGAACTAAGTCTGGGAATGTGGCTCAGTGATAGAGTACTTACGTAGCATGTGTGAGGCCCTGGATTCAATCCCCGACCCCTATCCCCCCACCAAAAGGTAGAGACAAGAAACTTGAAAGGAACGCCTCAATCTTGGTAAGGCAGAACTGAATAGAACCAGCTGGGAGTATCCTTCCTGAGCAGAACAGTAGACATATACTTATTGTTCCAAATTCATTTAAAGAACTATATCAGAACAAATTTAAATGTATATGTCAGATCAGTCGGGGCAGGCAATGGCCAAAGGAGGCAGATTTAAAAGGGCTGCTGAACAGGCTTTATTGAGATATCACTCCCGGGCGGAACTCCATCAGACCCAAGAGGGGACAGGAGAAGGGTCTGAGGAGAAACTGCATGGAAGCTCCACCGGACTGGACTTTTATGGGGCTTACAGCTGGAAGGGAAGGGCTTGGGACAGGAAAAGGTGTTTCTAGGGTCCCTTGCCCCCTTGAAGTTGGTCAGGGGAGTTGGCTGAACTCCAGGATTGGCCAGGGGGGTCCTGTTGATTGACAGGCATTAGTCAGAAGATCTGGCTGACTGACAGGCATTTCCACCGGCATCTGATTGATGTTCTTTTCCCGGTGCGGGCTGCTTTGTTCTAAGTTGCCACTAAGTCGCCACCAATTCGCCGCCACCGACCTAACAGTATATATAAAAAAATAAAACTTTCCTGATAGAATCATAAAGTTTACCCTTTCAATCTTGGTGAAAGTTCAGTAAATAAATATATTTTGTACTTAAAAAAAGAACTGTATCAGTAGGATTAAGTTTAGCTACTTGTGACATAAAACCACATATAATAGTGCCTTAAACAAAACGAAGTGCATCCTTCATATAAAAGAAATCGGCAAATGCATATAATCTTTCTAATCATTCTGCCAGCAAGCATCCTTCCATTTTTATGGTCTGAGATAGCAATATGAGTTCTAGCCTTCATGTCTACATTCCAGGTAGCAGGAAAAAGGAAGGAAAGAAGACAGGACAATTCTTCCCTTTTTAAAAAATTTCCTGAGACTTTTGCATGAATTTTCCAATTATGTCTGTTGAACAGAATTTAGTCATACTTGGCTGTAAGGGAAGCAGAGAAATTATAGTATTTACTCAGAGAAGTAAAAACTATGAGTTCTATTTCTAAAGAAGAAAGGGAAAATAGATATTGGAGGATATGTAAGTGTCTGATAACCACTGTGATCTTTCATTTACTATAGAATAGGAGATGGGTAGATTAAAGGAAGAAGGATAAAAGAACGAAAATAATGAATAAATTCTTGGCATTTATTATTTTTTAAATTAGTACATTACAAGTTATACATAAGAGTGGAATTCATAAATGCCATATTTCTATATGAACATAACATAATTTGATCAATATCATTCCCCTTTCCTTCCTTCCCTTCCTCCCTGTTATTCTTACTCTATTCTACTGATCTCCCTTCTACTATTATTAGAGTAATTATTACATTACAGTTGTATATACAAGCAGAATTAATTGTGGTGTATTCATACAAGGACATAGCATAATTTGGTAGGTTTCATTACCCAGTGCTTTCCCATGCCCTCTCCTCTTCTCTCCCTCTTGATCACCTTCCTCTATTCTAATCATTAGCAAATCATTAGCAATAAGGAGAATGCAAATAAAGACCATTTGGTCTCCCTTCTATTTTTGTGAGATCCCTTTTCCTCTTTCTGAGTAATTTTAATTATAGATGAACACGATAACTTTAGTTTATTTATTTTTTTATGTAGTGCTAAAGATTGAACCCAGTGCCTCACACATGCTAAGGCAAGCACTCTACCACTGAGCCATAACTCCAGCCCCCAAGGTGTCTTTTCTTAGTCCTTTTTTTTCCTCTCTAGCTGCCACATATGAGAAAAAAAAAAAAAAAAAAACATTCAACCCTTGACATATAAGTCTGGCTTATTTCAGTTAGCATGATATTCTCCAATTCCATCCATTTACTAGCAAATGCCATAATTTCATTCTTCTTTATGGCTGAGTAAAACACCATTGTGCATATATACCACATTTTCTTTTTTGGGGGGGATAACGGGGATTGAACTCAGGGGCACTTGACCACTGAGTCACATTCCCAGCCCTATTTTGTATTTTATTTAGAGACAGAGTTTCACTGAGTTGCTTAGTGCTTCACTTTTGCTGAGGCTGGCTTTGAACTTGCAATCCTCCTGCCTCAGCCTCCTGAGATGCTAGGATTACAGGCATGCACCACTGCACCCAGCTTACATTTTCTTTATTCATTCATCTGTTGACAGACACCAAGGCTGGTTCCATAACTTGGCTATTGTGAATTGTGCTGCTATTAACACTGTTGTGCCTATATCACTACAGTGTGCTGATTTTAGTTATTTTGTATAAATACCAAGGATTGGGATAACTGGGTCATGTGGTGGCTCCATTCCTAGTTGTTTAAAGAATTTTCATACTGCTTTCCAAAGTGGTGGTAGTAATTTGCAATCCCACAAACAATGTATAATTGTATCTTATTCCCACATCCTCACTAGCAATTATTGTTATTTGTATTCTTGATGGTTGCCATTCTAACTGAGATAAAATCTCAGTATGGTCTTTATTTGCATTCCCCTGATTGATAATGATTATGAATGTGTTTTCATATATTTCTTCTCCACTTGCATTTGTTTTTTTCAAGAAATGTGTGTTTAGATCATTTGCCCATTATTGATCAGGTTATTTGTGGTTGTTGCTGGGTTTGATGTGAAGTGTATTTTTTAGTTCTTTTTATATTCTGAATATTAATCCCCTGTCAGAAAAGTAGATGGTAAAGATTGTCTCCCATTCTGTAGGCTTTCTCTTCACACTCTTAATTGTTTCCCTTGCTGTACAGAAACTATTTAATTTTATGCCATCCACTTATTGATTCCTTGTTTTATTTCTTGAGTTTTAGAAGTCTTAATATGCTGGAGTACTGACCCTATATTTTTCATCTAGTAGTTGTAGTGTTTCTGGTCTAATTCTTAGGTCTTTGGTCCTCTATAATAGCCTCAAAGAATGAAATATCTAGGGATAAATATAAGGAGGTAAAAGACTCTACAATAAAAACTATATAGAAACCCGAAGAGAAAAAATTGATGAAGACCTTAGAAGATGGAACGACCTCCCATGTTATTAGATAGGCAGAATTAATATTGTCAAAATGGCTATATTACCAAAAGTGATCTACAGATTCAATGCAATTCATATCAACATACCAGTGACATTTTTCAGAACTAGAAAAAATGGTCCTAAAATTCATATGGAAGAATGAGAGACCCAGAATAGCCAAAACAATACTGAGCAATAAGAATAATGCTGAAGGCATCACAATATTGGATCTCAAATTATACTATAGAACAATAGTAACAAAAATAAAATGGCATTGGCATAAAAACAGACATGCAGCTGGAAACGGTGCACATGCCTTTAATTCCTGTGACTCTGGAGGCTGAGGCAGGAGGATCACAAGTTTAAGGCCAGCCTCCTCAGTTTAACAATCAGTTTAACAAGGCCCTGTGCAACTTAGTGAGACCCTGTCTTGAAATAAAAAAATAAAAAGGTCTGGTGATGTTTCTCTGTGGTTAAGCAACCCTGGGTTAAAACCATACTACCAAAACAAAAACAACAAAAAAATTGAAAATAAGCAAACAATCAAACAAAAAAACTCAGGCATAAAGACCAATGGAATAGAAAAGAAGACACAGAGACAGATTTGCATAGCTACAGTAATCTGATCCTTGATAAAAGACTTTTGAACAAATGGTGCTTTAAAAACTGGATATCCATATGTGGAAGAATTAAACAAGATTCCTATCTCTCACCCTGTACAAAAAACTATTCAAAGTGGCATTTATACTTTTTAAGAGTGGAATTATACTAAATAAAATCAGTACCACATATGGCAATAGACATATGAATGGAAATTTTAATGTATTTGTGTTAATATATTAAATGCAGTAATATATTACATAGTACAAGATGAAATGCCTGTTGTGGGACCAGGGAATAGATATCAATTTAGAACTAGAACCTGATCAAGGAGGGTTCAGTCAGAGCCAGATACATAATTTGCATGACCTATTGCAAAACAAAGATGTAAAACCGTCATTCAAATAGGGCATTGGTAAGATTACATGTAAATGATGCACTCTTGGGATAACAATGAGCAGAGTACTTGCATGTTACACTTATCTCCTCAGTGCACACATATATTCTATTTGCTAATGAAGTCTCAAGGGGCTTCATTCACAAAATGTAAGTTCAAAGATAAAATTATTAAGAATTTCAAAACTGTGACAGCAGGGAGTCAAACTAAGGGCAAGGCCCTTCCGAGCATGGGGCCCCATGTTACTGCACAGGTCACACATCCGTGAAGCTAGCCCTGGGGATGTGTTATTCATATCCTCCTTCAATACAGGACTCTGGTCAGCCTGGTACGGTGGTGCACACTTGTAACTTGAGAGGCTGAGGCAAGAGGATCACAAGTTTGAGGCCAATCTCAGCAAATTAGCAAGACTCTGTCTCAAAAAATAAATTATAAGAATGACTGAAGATGTGGCTCAGTAGTGGTAAAGAACCCTTAGGTTCAATTCCCAGTTCTAATAAACAAGCAATAAAAGATTCCATTCAGATGTGAAGAGTACAATTAGTGACAGCCTCCAACTGTGATTTTCTTCAGAATCTGCTTCAGCTTTATCATTAACTTCACAATATTCTTGGGGAAGCACAAGTCCATGACTAAGCAAAGCAGTCTTCTTAGGGTAATCCCTAGTATATGATTGATCAGGGCCACAGTACTTTGGACCAGCCATTAATATCCATCACAGAGTTCCTCTGATGTGTGTCCTTTACTTAGAGGTCCCTCTGTGCTGGCAGAAACTTTTCAGATCTGCCTCGATCCCTCATGACTTCTCCTACCCAATCCTGCTTCTTCCCCATCTCCTTTCAATAGTGCTTTTCCCAATAAACCTTTCCCATTCCTAGTTCGATCTGTTTCAGCTTTCCATAGAACCTATCTGTGATAGCTTCATAGGAGATAATGATTTGGTCTAGAGGAATGAATAGGGAACATCCAAGCAAAAAAAAAAAAAGCATATAGAGAATGAAGCTCAGGAAACAACAAAGGGGTGACATAATAAAACATTGTGTTACTATTGTTGGTGTAGGAGGAGTGAAGAATGGAGAGGAGAATGGAGGGCCAAACCAGGAAATTGATACTGGTATAATACAGGCAATTTGAGTACAAATCTTTCTTAGACTTTACCAAATAACAAGATTTTTAGAGATGAAGTATTAGCATTTTAATAGTAATACATATTTAAGTTAAGTATAATTGCTAATGTCTTATGTGTACCATCACTCAGAAATAACTTTAGTGATACTAGTGAGCATGTATCAACCTATATAATCACATTTCCTGGTTTTCATAATGTGCTATGGTTATATATAATGTTACCTTTGGGGGCAGCCTGATGAAGGATTTAAAGGGGTTTCTCTGTCATATTTTTCAAGTTCCTGTGAATTTATAATTGTTTCCAAATAAAAATTTAAATTTTTATTTTGTGTTTCAGGGATTGACTCACCCTATACAATTTTATGTTCTTAGTTATGTAATACATGACAGTAGAATGTATTTTGACATATTATACATATGTGGTCATTCTGTACATTTTGCTTTACACAATTGAGACCACACTTGATTTAAATGTTTTATTATGCTGAGTACTTTTTTTTGCTCAACCTTACATAGTCATTTTTGTGTGCCATGATTACATCTGATCAATTCTACTTCTACCACTGAAGTTCAAGCCACAGTCACCTCTCATCTGGTGGTTTCAGTTATATGAAACAATAACCACTTCATTTTGCCCATGATTTTGTAGGTCAAAACTTCAAGCAAGCTTGACTAATGCTGTTGCAGCCAGTGTCATCCAGGGCTTTAGTTGTCTGAAGGCTCATCTGGGCTGGGCATCCTAAATGGTACATTCATGGGCATGATAGTTATGATGAATTTCAGCTGCAAACTGACCTTGGATTGTTGACCAGAGTACCTAACACAAGACCATTTAGCACAGAAATCTCAAATAGTCAAACTTCTGTGTGGTGAGGAATATTAACCAGAGCAAACATCCCAAGAGAACCAGGTAGAAACTTCATGACCTTATAGGACTGTCAATCCTTTCTGGCTGTTTTGACAAATGCCTTAGACTGGGTAACATAAACAACAGAAATCTATTATTCACAGTTCTGGTGGCTGGAAAGTCTAAGATCAAGACCAGCAGATTCGGTGTCTGGTAAGGGTCCATTTCTCATTTCCTTCTATGTGTGTTCATATGGTAGAAATGGCAGAAAGGGCTCCCTCGGCCTCTTTTCTTTTTTATTTTTTTGGTAGTACTGGAGATAGAACTCAGGGGCACTCTACTACTAAGTTGCACTTCACCACACTCCCTTTTTAAATTTTGAGACAGGGTCTTATCAAGTCTGGCCTTGAACTTGTGATCCCCCTGCCTCAGCCTAGACTGGCCTTGAACTTGTGATCCTCCTGCCTCAGTCTCTCAAATAGCTGGGATAATTATAGGCATGTGCCTCAATCACTTCCCACAGGCACCATTTCACAATACTGTCTCCAAGGTTAAGGTTCGATATATAAATTTTGAGGAAACACAAACATTCAGATCATAACAATGGCTTAGCTTCAGAAGTTGCATAGAATCACTTCTACAAAACAATAGAATTTGGTAGAAGTGATGAGACTCCAGGATAAAGGTCTCCACAGTCTATCCATTACAAAGCAACCAGTATTACTTTTCTAAAATTAAAGTCAAATTATCTTCTTACTCTGCTCAAAATTTCAAATGGTTCCTGTCTCTCAGGGAAAAATAATAATAATTCCTTAGCATAGTACATAGGCCCAATAAAATTTGCCCCCAACATTTCGCACCAGTTCCCTCATTGCTCACTCCACTCCAATATTATCTCTATGCTATTCCTCAAAAAAGGCAAGCACATTTCTAGCATTATTTCTTTGCATTTGCTGTTTTGTCATTGTTGTTTTCCTGGAATGCTCTTTCCCTAGATATCTCTTGGCTCTGTCCCCCAATTCACTGGCCATCTTATACAAAATATTATACAGTATCCTATTATTCTCTTTCTCTTTACTCTGCTTGATTTTTCTTCAGAGCAATTTTATCATCTGAAACATTACCTCTCTTCATTGAGTTATTGTTTTCTCTGCTCATTCTTCTCTCCCATTAAAATCTAAGCTTTAGCCTGGCACAGTGGCACACACCTGTAATCCCAGTGGCTCAGGAACCTGAGGCAGGAGGATCATGAGTTCAAAGCCAGCCTCAGCAGCTTAGCAAGGTTTTAAGCAACCCAGTGAGACCCTGTCTCTTAATAAAATATTAAAAACTGCAGGTGATGTGGCTCAGTGGTTAAGAGCCCCTGAGTTCAAACCCCAGCTACTCCCTGGCCCATATAAGCTTTATTAGCTATCTATATATCCATGATATTCAGAACAATGCCTAGAATAAAACAGATACTTGATAAATATTTCTTAAATAAATCAATAGATTAAGACAGCCATGATGGTTCCTGAATAAAATATATATCATAATTTTTAGTGGCTGCAGTCATCATTTTATGGGTAAACCAAAACAAATTTAACAAATCCCCTTTGGTCACTTATATAACAATGGAAGTGCTTATAGCTAAATTTCTTCTTGTAATTATTTCCTTAGGATAATTCCCTCAAGTTCAATTACTAGGTGGAAGGGCATATTTTTTTTAAGATTTTAATTATATTTTATCCTCAAAGAGACTACTGAAATTTATACTTCTGCAGCAACATATGGGAGTGCTTATTTTACCACAACACCAATTCATGATACTATGAAAACTATTCATTGTAGAGCCAAATAGCATGGCATAATTATACAATACTTTTTCTTTCTGGTTTCAAGTCATGATCACTGTGCCACAAAAAGGAGAATTTGCTTAGTGCTGAGATGAAGTGGATTCACTTTTCTTAAATGTAACAAATTGCTCAGTTATACTTCATTTTTATTTGCTTCTCTGACTCTCTTTTGTTTTTTCTTTTCCTTTTTCCCATTGTTGGAGAGCTAACCCTCATACAAGCTAGGCACGCATTCTACCACTGAGCTATACCCTTAACCCTGACTTTTTTGTTGTTGTTGTTGTTAATTAAGAGGATAATAATTTCCCTCTGTAGAAGAAAAGAAATACTTTTCCTCCCATCTTAGGGCCATGGCTGAGACCCCTATAACAAAAGACAGATTAATAAGAGAAGGCATACACATTTATCTAATATAAATTTTACATAGGAGTCTTCAGAAATTAAGACCTAAATAAATAGGTAAAATGTATTTTTATGCTTCAATTTGATGAAGAGTGGACAGGGTCATGTAATGGTAATAAACGTGGAGGGGTTAGCAAGATCTGCTTCTTCAGATTCTCCCCTCTGTCTGTATGTTCTTGTAGAAAAGGGCATTTTCTTCAGGCATAAGGAGAGCACCACTTGAATGGAGGTCTTCTGCTTCACAGTTATATGACAAGGGGAAGGTGAGAGTGGCCTTTCTCCTTCAGCTGTTTTCTCAAATGCCAATGTGCAGTATTTTAAAGTAATGTGTTCTGAACCCCATCCTTTTACTTACCATAGTGTTAATGTCTTCAACTTTACTTATTCTGTATCTCCATTGGGGAATTCACTATATTCTTAGAGCCCATTGAATTGGTCTATTTACTTTCTGGACTGCTGACTGGTGGTCATTCCAATTATTTCATTGGGTTTCTAGACAGTTCCTTTCATGAGACAGTCTTTCTAGTTTTCAGCTTTATTTTTCTGGAATGTATCCTCAAATTACCTTTCAGAAAAAGAGGTAAGCTTTCTGTTTTGCTTGTATGAAGGTGATTTTCTTTTGCCTTCATAATTAATAACTTATTTTGGTAAAGAATTTTGGGTTTGAAATACTTTTTCCATCGAACTGATTTCCCCCAACTCTTAATATTGAAAAAAACCCTTCAAATCTGTAGAAGAGTTAAAAGAATATTTTGTTTAACACAAATATACCCTTCACATAGATTCACCAGTTGTTTTATGATTCTGTGCTTGTGTGTGTGTGGGGGGGGAGAGCATACTTCGATTATTTGTCTGGATATTTCTAGAATTATTTAAAAATAAATTGAAGTACTTATGATATTTCACCTCAAAGAACTTCAACCTGTATCTAAGAATAAGAATATTCTCCTTTATGACTGTAGTGGTACCTAAATATGACACTTAGGAAAATTAACACTAATCAATAATATCATATAGCTTATATTTAAATTTCCTCAATTGTCATATGTCTATAGCTTTTTCATCTTTCACTCCAGAATCCAACCAATCAAGTCTCACATAGTCTTTAGCCATATCAATTTATTCTCTTCATTTTTTTTTCTGGTGATGGAACTCAGGGCCCTTTTCATACTGGGAAAGCATTCTAAAACTGAGTTAAACTCCCAGCCCTATTTTTTAAAAAATCTTTAACAATTCTTCTGCCTTTTAATTTTTTACAATACTAACTTTTAAAAATCCAGTTGTTTTTTAAAATATACTGTCTCCAGCTCTGTCTGATTGTTTCCTTGTGATTATATTCAAGTTAAACATTTTTAGTAAAATTACACCATAATTGAGGTTGTAGACTTATTGCATTACATCAAAGGACAAATTAGATCTCTTATTTGTAAAGTAATTTTTCCCTTATAGTTAATAAAATAATCTGTGGAGTGATACTTGAAGAACTTGTGAATAAAATGTCTCCCAATGGTCTTTCAAAGTTTTCAGTATCTACCGCTATTCTTGCTCCAATCAATTATTACAAGAGTGTTTTTTAAAAATAATTCCCTCCACACTCACTGCCTAATACTTTTCTGTAAATAAGAGCTTTCTATTTTTAATCCCTTTCTTTGTATGCTTTACGACTTATTTTGGCTGATGGATTTTATTAATGCATTATTAATTATCACCAAAATTCTTTTGTTTTGTTTTTGTTTTAACAATCCTGAGTATTGAACCCAGTGATATTCTACCTATGGGCTATGTCTCCAGTCCTTTTCATTTTCTATTTTGAGAAAGGGTCTCACTAATTTGCCCAGTCTCTCCTCAAACTTGGAATTTTCCTGCCTCAGCCTCCTGAGTAGTTGTGATTACAGGCATACACCACCACACCTGGCTTCATAATTTCTTTCTTTTTTAAAAAAGTTGGTAGTTGTAGATGGACAGAATGCCTTTATTTTCTTTGTTTATTTTTATGTTGTGCTAAGACTCAAACCCAGTGCCTCACACATGTGAGGCAAGTGCTCTGCCACTGAGCCCAAGCCCTCATAATTTATTTTGATGCTCAAGTTGTTTCTATTTTGTTAATCAACATATTATTTATGTGCCCTCTCACTGGAAATAGCCTCTGGACTGATAGACAGTTAAAAATTTATAAATAATTAAAAAGCCATAACTTTGGGCTTCCTTTAATGTAGTGGCATTTAATATGATCCCTAGATACAATACATGAGGAATTATGAAATTCATTACCTCCTATGAGGTATAAGTCTGTTAAGACAATCTAGGCTCCACACTTGTCTGATGTGAATCTTGTTCTACTTTACCAAAATACTGCATAGTGGATCGTTTTATGATCTGCTGGACTCCTTTGGAAAGTAAACACTAAACACTGGCCTGCTACCAAGTTGTGGTTTTTGTTCTATATCATGTTGAGCAAACTGATGCCAAATATAGGTAGTTTTGTGAGTCTGAAGGTTTAGTTAAGCCCACAAAGACTCCCTAATGGGAGATACACAATTTTAAGAAGAACATGCAGGAGAACACTTCCATCCCTACTTGCATTCTACTCTTACTCCTTTCAGAGGTTCCAGTTCATGGTTGCTTGGTTTCAGTAAGTATGCATCTGTGCCAAAGCTGTAAATTATGTAATTATGGTGGAAGCATATAGTGGAGGAAATCTATTTACCTCATGGTGGCCAGAAAGCAAACAGAGAGAAGAAGAGTCTGGGGGTCCTAATATACCCTTCATGAGCACACCTCAGTGGCCCAATTTTCTCCAACTAGGCCCACCACCTGTAAAAGTTCTACCTCCTAATAGTGTCACAGGCTGGCAACTAAGTCTTTAGGATATGAACCTATGGCAGACACTTAAGATACAAACCTTAACAATAATTATAGGTGTTTTTCAGGAAGAAACCAAACACTTATAATAGAGGCAATAAACCAAGTTAGAGGCAATAAACCAAGTTCTATCATAGGGATTAATAAAAAAACTCAAAAATTATTTATTTATTTATTTATTGGTGCTTGTGGTTTTATTTATTTATTCCATTTTATTGATTTTATTTTATTTTAAATACACGATAGCAGAATGCATTACAGTTTTTATTACAGCTATAGAGTATAATTTTTCATATCTTAAAAAACTCAAAATTTAAAAGTCACAGAATTTATGATTGTACAGACACACACACACACACACACACACACACACATGCGTGCTCAAACACATATACATTATCCTTACAAAATTGCTTAGTATCAGGGATAAAGAAAACAATTTCCTTTGAGTATACTGGAGATGAAGACCTGTTTAAAAACATGTTAAATAAGGCTGTCAAATATAAATTACCCAAATTAATGTTTAGAAAACATCATCATCTCAACTAAATTAACCAAGAGAATTCTTCATGGATGAAATAAGTTTCAAATTAATTTAAGTATATGACTGTATTAATGAAAAGAATATGCATGAATATTGTAAATAATTTGTAAAAAAAATTTAAAAAAACAAAACTGTTATGGTTTGAATCTGAAATGTCTCCTAAAGTTCATGTGCTGAAGGCTTGAACACCCAGTGCAACAGTGTTCAGAGGTGTGAGTTTTAGGAGGTGATTGGATCATGAGGGCTCCAACCTCATCAATAGATTAACTGCTAAATGGGCTACTGGAAACTAGTGGAAACTTTAGGAGGTGGGTCATAGTTGGAGGAAGTAGGTCACCAGGGTTGTTCCCTTGAAAGGTATATTTTGTCCCAGGCTCCTTTGTCCCTCTTCTTCATTCCCTTTGTCTCCCTCTACTTCCTGGCTACCATGAGGTGAATAGTTTTCCTCTGCCATGCCTTTCCCCATGATGTACTGCCTTACCACAGGTTCAGAAACAATGGACTAAGTGACCATGAACTGAAACTTCTGAAACTGTGAGCCAAAATAAATCTTTTCTCCTTTTAAGTTGATTTTTTCAGATGTTTTGTCACAATGGAAAACCGATTAACACAAAGACTATTGGAAGCTGCACACAGTAGCACACTTCTGTAATTCAGATCCTCAGGAGGCTGAGATGGAAGGATAACAAGTTAGAGGCCAACCTGGGCAACTTAGCAAGATCCTGTCTGAAAATAAAATTTAAATAAAAGAATATAATTGTTGAATAAGTTATAATACATGCTATGAATATATAATGTAGCTTTTAAAAATTAACACGTGAATATGTACTGAGTAATCATTACATGTCAGGTACTACACTAAGTGTTATATCCATTTGCTCATTTAGCTCTCACTTCAACACTACTTCCCTTTGCCCCGCTGTTCTGTATGAACTGCATCAACAGGCTTCCTTGTCACATAGTTGGGGGTTGGATTAGGTCTACAGATAGAATCAGTAGAAGACTGGAGGGAGGGAGGACATGAAGGTTGGGTATTTATCTTCCTGGCTTCCACCCTGTAAGCTTTCTGTAAGTTGGGTGCACCCTGAACTAAAAGGCACAACTTGCGTTAGGCAGCCCTTTTCAAAAAGCTCCTTAGTCTATGACACTTTTACCTCTTTCTATGAAGAATTCCTAACTTTGCCCTTTCTGTATCTATTTATTTTTCTTGCTTCCCTCTGCCCCTTATTCACATGGCAGGAAGCCAGATCTTTTGAAAACTCAATCTGGGCATAATGCCTTACTTAAAAATCTTGCAGTGTTCTTTGGATAAAGGAAAAGGACATTTTTCAGTGTTAGGGTAGAATCCAGGACCTTGTGCATATTGGGCAAGAGTTCTACCACTGAGCTATATTCCCAGGTCCAGATCAACAGTCTTACCTTAGCTCAGCTGTCATCAGCAGCTTTGTCTCCAGCACTTCCCCCTTGCCATAGCTCCACCGGCTGACTTTTAGTTGCCCCAATGAACCATGCTTCTTTCTACCACAGGACCTTTGCTCACATTGTTTCCTCTTTCTGGAACATTTCTACATTTCCTCACACAAAGGTAATTTCCAGTGTGGTAAGAATACATGTTAAATAAAAACTTGCATAGGTCACGGATTTGGATTGGGCACCTGCACTGCTTCCAACAGACCAAACCAATACAGAGTTTAATTACAGTAACTGTATTTTGGTTGGTTGTAGGAGACCCTGTAGCCAAGTAACTAAACTATAACAAATAAACAAGTTAAACTGTAACCAATTGACTGGTTGAGTAGGTTATAGACAATCAGGTTGTTCACTCTGTCTCACTTCTATTTTTCAATGAACTCTTGTCAGATTCCACAATAAACCAAGATTCCATTTTTGGTCTGAGTTCTCAAAACCTGCCTCTACAAGACTGTGTTGGAACGATAATGGCCTCTGTCTTGTGTTGCCGGCATATTTCCCGTACCTTGCATTAGCAATAGTGTGAGATCACATTTTGGAATAAAAACCAAAATAAAAGCAACATGAATAAGGACAGAAGTGGGCAGAATTACATTAGAAAGAGCTGGCTTCTTTATTATTTCCTCTCTCACTACTTCAGAGTCTAATAAGATAAAAATGATCCCAATTTAGTTCAATTTCAAGTCCTTTTCTAGGTGGTAAAAACTATTAAATACAGATAAATACTACTACATCTATATTTCCTCACAGCTTGTTCAAAAGATGTTTGTTAGGCAGGATAAACTTTTATAGGTAGGAACACATATTTAGTTAATTTCTTGGAGTTCTCATCATTTACCCTAAATTCATATCATACTGTCATCTATTTTGAGGGTTCCAGTGATGACAAATTCCATTTTAGAAGGATAGGAAAATGTGGGATTTTAAGAAAGAGATAAAACTAGCAAGACAGAAGAGTGGCTGCACAATGAAGTGTAAGCACTACATATCGCTGTTTCAGGAGAATGGGGAAACACATTTTCTTTTTTATTTGCTTCTGTGCCTTAGCCATCCTTTGACTTTCACTTTTATATTCCTGTCCCGCTTAATCTGTGATAACCGAGTTATTTTTCCTGCCTACCTGTTTCAATTAAGCACTTCAGCTTGGGGGAAAAAAAAAAACCATAAAGAACCAATAACTAACAGGTCTCCCCCAAGTGACAGTTTCCACCTTACCCCTCCCCTCTCCAGGGAGAGCTCGCAGCTGCGCAGACCTCACCAGGCCCTAAGTGACGTCACAAAGGGGGCAGACCAAGTGCAGCCAGGACGGTGGTTTTGCGACCCTGCCCACTGCATTTGTTTCTTTCAGATATCTGATTTTCCAAGCCCCTTGCCGCCCATAACCCTCTTAATTGAAGCGTAAGAAAGAAATCAACAAGTTAAGAACCCACGTGGCCACACCTACACCTACGCCCCTACTCTCGCCAGGCTACTGTCCTCCCCTCTGCAGTGGTATCACTTGGCCACTACCAACTGCAGAGCTCTGCACGCGCGCGCAGCGGCCCGCAGACGGGGAAGGCGGAGCTAGGCCACACCAGCGCCTCATCTCCCCGCCTCCTAATGGGCTGGGCCCTCCCTCCCGGCTTCTGAGAGCGCAGACTCCTGACAGCGGGGCCCGCAAGGCAAGCGCGGGTAGTGGAGGCTAGGGGTGGCAGGACGCCTCTGCCAGCGCCCCGCGAACTCAAGAACCATGAGCGCATACAGTGTGGCCACCTCTGGCGGCGGCGGCGGCAGCGGCAGAGGCGGCAAAGGCAGAGGCAAAGACAGCAGCGTAGGCGTTGGCGTCGGCGTTGGCGTCGGCAGCAGCGGCAGGGGGCGTGAGGCGGGGCTGGTTTCCAAAGCCCGGGACCTCCCTGCCGCGGTCCAGAACCTAGACTCCAGCGCGGGTACAGGCTCGAGCAACTCTGAGTGGAGCATCCACTCTGAGTGGCGGACCCTATCCCAACCAACTTCTGATGTCCCATCTAGTTTGTCCACTGAGAATCCTACTGAGTCCCGGAGCTCCAGTGCGCCTTCCCACCTCAGCACTAGTTCTGGCCAGAGAAATGATAACAGCTCCACGGCTAGCCCCAGGAGCTTAAGCTCCCAAGGAGTTAAGGATCATGTCCTCACACCTGCCAGTCTGTCAACCACCTTAGATAGGTCCTCCCCATCCTCCTCCCAAGACTCTGGCACTCACCGGGAATCGGGAGCAGAATCTACCCTGCCCTTGGGCTCCTCCCAGCTGTCAGAACGAGGGTCCTCCCTGACTTCTATGCCTAGCTCTTATCAAGAGTCAGTAGCGTCAGACGCACCTTCAGTGTACAGCACACCCCGAGGGTCGCTACAAGAGCCCACCCCAACCTTAATGTCTGGCTATCCCTGGGTATTGGTACCAGGACTTCCTATATCCAATAATCCTTCCCAACTGTCGGTACAAGCACCTCCTACACCCAATAACTCCCCCCAAGGGTCAGTACACGGATCCATCACGCCCTCTCTTTCCGGCTATCCTTGGTTACCAATACCAGTACCTCGTACACTCTATATCCCTTCTCAAATGTCGGTTCAAGGACCTTCGACGCCCAATAACGCCTCCCAAATATCAATACAAGAGTCCGCCATGCCCTCAGTGCTCAGCACTCCCCGGAATTCGTTACAAATACCTCCTGTACCAAATAACACCCCCCGAGTGTCAGTACAAGAGCCCGCCCCGTTCTCAGCGCCCAGCTCCCCGCTGGTATCTCTGGAAGGATCAGCTCCGCCCCCAGGCGCTCCCCGAGTGTCAGCACCAGAGTCCGCCCCGCCTTCATTGCCCTACCCCTGGGTATCATTAGAAAGATTGGCTCCGCCCCCGGACGCCGGGCTAGAGGGGGTAAAAGGGTCCGCCTGGTCCTTGGCGGTCCCCACTCTTATACCCACGTCTCCGCCTCCGGAGAGTTCCAACCAAAGCATGGCGAGTCGGGAAAAAGCGAGTACCGCAGGCCACATGTTCGACGTAGTCGTGATAGGAGGCGGCATCTCAGGTCAGTGTGCACCATAGCGGTGGCCTGAGGGTCCCTGGCCTGCCTGGGGTGGGGGACTTGCAATGTGACTATGGTATTTGGAGGTCTCTAATGTGCTTGGGAGAGTGTAACTGTGCCAGGGCTCCAAATCCTACGAGGTGGGAATGGGGGTTGGGTCCATTTTGCTGGTGGTGTGAACTGGGGGAGGGAGGCACAATTATTTTACTATTATTAAATACTAATATTTAATTAACTCTTGCTGTGCAGTTACATTTAGCACTTTTTGTAGATTTTCTCAGTCCTTAGCAGTTCTATATGGTGGGTGCCAAATTTGCCATATTTCACAAAACCAAGCAACTGAAGTCTTGGGAGGAGACAGGTTTAGTAACTGTCAGGAGATCAAATAGCCTAGCTGGGAAGTGGCTGAACCATTTTCTCTCATTTAAAACCCTCACTCCTAATTCCTGAGGTGGCTGCTTTACCTTACTGATTTCACATCCTTTGCTCTAAACAGAACTACGAATTTCTGTAGTATTGAGGTGGTGGTGGTAGTAGTAGTAGTAGTATCCAGTCCTGCTCTTCTCTAAAGCACTTTTCCTTAGAAAATTTGGTAGGTGAAGGGCAGGGAGATAGAATCCTTTAGGAAAAGGTAAAATTAAAAATTAAAAGGAAAGGTGAGCTCTTAGTTTCAACCTATTACTACTCCCATTTTTTCTGAACTTGCAGGAAGGTGTAGGGCTTTTATTGCCCAAGGGAATGTTTTTATGAAGCAGGCACTGAGGGCAGCTTGTGTCCTTTTTCTAAGAGCTCTTACTGACTTGCATTTTGTCCCTTGGTTCTGGCTTGAGTTTGTGGTTGATCAAGTGAGTAGTGCATAAGGTTTTTGGGTATCTTCCTGAAAGCTTCATCATGATTAATACATTAAATTGCCATTAATATTGTTACATTTGGCAAAAATATTTGAAATTTAGAGATTGTGTTATGTTTCAGTCCTAGCTAGAATCCCACACTGACCTGTCCCCTCTCCCCAGGTGTTAGTAATTTCAAATATACCTATAGAATGTGATTTAGAAAGAAGGGGAAGAAAGGTGGAAGGGAGTAAATAAGGTACCCCAACAAGGAGCCATTTTTTTATGTGTGATCTTTTGACGAGGCTGAACATGTTCATATATTAATTTTGGATACAAATAGCTCAGGCTGTTCAGGATAAACAGTCTTGATCACCAGAGAAGAGGTTGACATGAACTGATGAACTGTTGCTTTGCAATTCCAGCCAGTTTGAGAAAAAACATGCATTTAGGTAGGAGCATCAGACGATAGCAGATTCTGATGGCGAGTAAGAAAAAGGAGCATTTCTATTGTTTCACCTTCATTCCTTTATTTATTCACTCCTTTAACAAACACTTGTTGACTGGTATTTTCAAACACCTTGTCCTTCTAGGCAAGCATTCTAGAAGCAATATGATTGTTGGTCACTGGAAAATTAATATGATGATAATTTGTAGGATTAATTGATTAGGGGTTCTGTCTCCTCTTCTGTCTATATATCACACAGTTTGGGGATCTTTCTGGGATTTTATTCTTACCTTTTTCTTTGCTTGTCTCCAGTATTCCTTTAAGAGTTTTATCTTTTGTTTTTCCCTCTGCCTGATTTATTGATCTTTCTCCTTTCTCCCACCTGATTCCCAATACTTGGTCATTATCAGATGTGGATTTAGCGTGTAGCTGATGAACCTTATGCTTTATAGCCTTACAGCTTGAAGTCCCTTCTGTTTCTTGTGCTAAATAAATAACAAGTTCCATACTGAATCTTCTTTTCACAATTTTGCTTTCTATTTTATAAAGAGAATGTCAAAATTATATAAGACCCCACCAAATTGGGATCTGTTCATAGTCATTATTAATTATTAATTTGTTCATTTCCATTTGGGACAAATAGAAGGCATTTCTTGAGCAGTAGTTCATGTCTTTATTCCAGAGGCCAGCTTCCTGTTCATCAGTGACAGTGGGAAAAGCACTTGGCTTCCTCAAATGTCATCTCTATCAGGCAGATCTGAGTAATTTTAATACCCAACCTGACCAGAAACATTTTTTTTTTTCTGTCTGCAGTATATTTCCAGATGATTCACAACTAAAATAAAAGTAGATGCAAGTCTGGTTTCTGTTAGGTCCCATCATAGACTGGGTATTCCATGAACCAGCATTTTTTTTCCCATACATTCTTGTGAACTCCAAAACACACATCCTCCTTGTATGTGCTTGGCCATATACCATGAAATAGTCTCTCTAGGTTTTAAATGCATTTGGATGTTCCTTTTAACTTTTGTTGAGACTTGAACACTTGTTAAGTTACCCACACATTTATAACATATGACCAATACTTTGCATTTGCAGTGTCATTCCTAAATGTAACATCCAGAGGATACATATTCTCAATAATATTACTCAAAATCAATATATGATAATAGAATTATAACTATCTTTGTACAAATAATTGCACATCTTGTTATATCTCCGTTTATCATTAATAGAATAAAATGGAGTGTGTCTTACAGCCACAAAGCCCTTCTTTATGTTCACCCACTAGTTAAATAATTTTATATACTCTGTTAATAGTTGAAAGGGGAAACAGCCCTACTTAATTATTAGTATACTGGTTTCTTTTACTTACTTTGGCCCTTGTCCACCATCACCCATTATCTATCACCAAGAATTTTTAAAACTCTTCATGTTTTCTGTGACACTTTCAAATTCTGAATTTTTATATCACATTGATTGTTTTTTTTCCCTTCCTTTAACTGAGTTGATATTCTTGCGAACTTCTGGTTTTGAAATGATCTCAAGGTTCTGTGATTCATCACTTTTGAACTTTTGAGAACTTGTCCTCTCTTTCACAACGGAGAACTTCAACATTCTCTTATCTGTAGAAGGCTCCCACATCTCTAATTTGAATTCTTTTCTTTATCTCAACTTCTATCCTTTAGATTATCTTCCTGGATATTTGGAAATACTGTAGATTGACCATGTCCAAAAGCTACCATGTCTTTCAATTCAGCATCTCTTCCTTAGTTCCTTTTTTTTTTTTTTTTGGTTTTTAGTGGGAGAAGGAGTTACTACTATTTTTTTCTATTATTCTTGATACATACTTTTTTTCTTTCATCCTCTACACCCCCTTATTTTTGGCGATGCTGGGGATCAAACCCACAGTCTGGCATACACTAAGCACACACTCTTCTGCAAAGCTACATTCCCAACTCCCCCATACTCTTTTAGCAGGTCTAGATTCTCTTTGGGGATATTCCTCTTTTGCTTCCCCTGTGACCATTCCTCTACCCTCATCTCCAGGGCAGAATTTTGACCCCTGAAGCCTACCTGATTATGATACTCTTCCCAGTTGTCACTCTTTACAGTAATAGCTCTCCCTTTGCATCTAACTTACACGCAGTATTCTCCAGGACTTGATTTACCTTAACCTCTTCTTTCATTATCTTGCTCATCTGTTTAGGACTTTTAGTGGTCTCCTATTACCAGCCTCTCAAGAACCCTTCATGTTCCCAATTATCTGGTCCCACTTTGGTAGACAAGTAGCATTTCCTACTCTACCCCAACTTGGACTTGAACTTTAGTCATGCTGCCTCTTGTTCTCAGTGCCACACTGTGTTTATTTTTTCCCTCACAACTTTCCTATTTTTTTCTTTTTTAACATGGAAATTCTTCTCTCTGTTCATTTATTTATATCCTATCCATCCTGCAATACTTGGAGGAAGATCCTTTCATTGATTACTCTGGCTCCCATTGACTCCACCATCCTCTTTGTAGAGCTTATAATCTGCATTTAACAATTTACACTCAATTTCTGCCTCTTATTTCTTGATTTATTTTAAGGATAGTGGTTGAGCCACTAATGTAAGATGTTTTTTTATTTTTCTTGCTCATAAGCCAAGCTGCTACAAATAGAAAAAATGATAGAAGACCAGCAACAGATTTTTTTTAGTTATAGATGGACACAGTATCTTTATTTATTTTTATGTGGTGCTGAGGATCAAACCCAGTGCCTCACGCATGCCAGGAAAGCACTCTACCACTGAGCTATAACCCCAGCCCCAACAGATTTTAATATTTGCTCTTAACTGGGAATTTCTGAGATGTCTTTCTTTAAAGAGAAAAACAAGGAAAAGAGAAAAAAACCCACCTCTAGGGGACAATGCATATTATCTTTCACAGGGCTGTTTAGAATTTCAGACTCCTTGAGTCTAAAGGGTTTTAAAAGCAATCTAGTTTGATCACCTAAGATTTTAATCCTCCTAACAGCATCTCCTTAATGATTATCTGACTATAGCTCTGAACACGTCTAGGGGAAAGTGAATGTTCTATTCCTCAAAGCAACTCATTATAAGCAGCAGTAGCTCTGGCTCCCGAACTTGTTCAGGCATTTTTGAGCCGCTACTATATGCTATGCAGTGGCTAGATCACAGGGATAGAGGTAGATAAAGATGAGTAAATAGCATCACTGCCCAGAAGGTGCCCCTATCCTCTTGGAAGAAGTAATCAAGTGGGCAAATAATTGACATGAATATAGTGAGATAGATATGAATGTTATGAATATGAACAACGTCCTGGGACCTTCAAAGAGAAGTAGGATTTTAACGGATAGGAATAGGAGGATGGAAAAAAGACATACCAAACAGGAAGGATTGGAGATGCACTAGTAAGGAGTCAGGAGAATGTAAGTCATACATGAACAGGGCTTAATATAAGCCCCCAGCAGAAATGCCAGGGAAGGAAAAGAGTTGCCCCCTGTGCCCCTAGGGATGTGATGCTGATAGCTATTGAGATGACCCTGGTGTGCCAACTCTGCATGATTTTTGTGCCTGTGTGAACTGTGAATACTTAACAAAGGCACAGTGAAAACACCTTAGTCATAGCACTGGAGTTTTAAAAAATCTGCAAAAAGTGTCTTGTATAAAGAGCTTTTAGTGTCCAAACAGTGTCTAAGCAATAGAATTCCCCCCCCTTATTTTTGTTTACGAGCTGAGCTCTACTAAAAGAATTGAAAGCACTAGCTGCCCAGAATTCAGTTTGTATAAAGCCAGCAAGGATTGGATTTTTCTCATCATCTGAGACAAAAAAGCCGTTTGGCAAAAGAATGACTAATGTTCTTAGTTTCAAAAATTGAGTACACAACATATGACAGTTTCCCTTTTTGTTGAAATAAATCACTCATTTCTGCTAGGACCATTTTAGGCATTTTAACCCAGAGCTTGGCAGCACATGCTGTGTAGTATTACAGTGATTAAGAAAAGCTTCCATTTAAAAATGGTACTAATTTTTGATGACTTAGTTATTTGGATACCCTAAAGTTCAGTGCTCACTGAGAATTACTTTTGCATCTTTTAGGATACTTTTCCCCAGTTTATATATTTATCATTAAAAACAAACTAGGAGACTTTTACTTTCCTGTGTAAATTTTTTCTATGCTGAACAACTAATACAAGAATTACATTTATTTGGGTTCTGATTTTTTTTTAATCTTCATGGACAAATGAGTTTTTGAATAAATCTGACATTTAATGGGCAGTTTTAGCATTTAGTCAATATTAATTGATTTGAATTTATACATAATCCTCAGGTCATGTGAGAAATTCTTTTTAATAGTAGATCTAAGTAGAGTATAATTTCATGAATCACAGAGACCAATGATGGAGAAATATATTGTCAAATATTGGCTCATAAAATCTGTGAAATTATGGCATAGAAATGTTTTAACATATGAAAAATCTTGTAGTATTTGGTCTCAGATATACCCAGAAAAACTGGAGTTGTATTTTAGTTTTATATCACATACAGGAGTTTGCAGGATTTCTCAGCCCTGTAATTTAGAAAGTATAGACACCCTATCAGTACTTATCTAAAGACTATACTTGCATGTAAGAAATTGATGGATTTCATAATGTAAAGTTTTTTTTTTAGGTTTAAGTGATTAGAACTTCATAAAATGCATTAAAATCTTTTCTAAATGTTGTGTTGGAGACAACTTGACTTTTAGGACTAATTTTCCACTTTATTTAAAGTCAAAATTATTTTACATTTTTACCAGCAATTTTTATTTTCCTTTGGGTGACTTATTCCCAGTTATATTGTCATCTATCATTGTGTATTAGGGAAATTTAAAGTCTTTGTCTCATAGTTTTGTAATTTAAGAGATTGCATTAAATTATATATGATATATCTTTCAGTATCTCTTTTGGTAATTAGTCAGCTTCATCAAGGTCCATATCTTTAGCTTTTTTTTTTTTTTTAGGACCCCCACTTAAACATTTTTTTTTCTTCCATTTTCTTTCCATAATGATTTCTTCATTATGGAAAGGATTTGAATCATCTCACATGTTGACATCTTCCACTAACTTAAATAGGGTGCCTGACTCTCTGCACAAGTGCTCATTCACACCTTCCTGGTGGCTTCTTTGAGTTTTTATTTAAAATCCCTTTTCCTGTTGTTGCTAGGCCAAAGTAAACAAAGCTGCAATTATTAACAACATTTAATTGATTGAATAAGTAAGAGTGTCAATAAGAACTTTAACACCAGATGATAGATAAGCTTTGAGAGTTGAGTTAATTATATATTAACCATGTCCAAGAATCAAAGAATGACTGCCCATAAGAGATCAAAGTGACTGGACAGGAAGCTCAGAGGGATAAGTGAATTACCAAATGCTACAGAATTCTTCATGACATAATTGGCCTTGGGCCCCTACAATACTGGCTACCAGGATAGTGTTTTTTCTATTCCCGACCTCTTTGGATTTGCCCTATAGGCATATTCATAGATCTCCACTAAACATTATTATGTTTTACTTTGAGATTTTATGCTCTAAAATGTTGTAACTGTTGCTTGACTGTAATTTATACATTAGACTATATTACACCAGAAGTTATTACATTGTGACTATTTAAATTTCAAAATATGGGGCAACCTATTAGGTATAATTATTTTCATGTGATAAACTCATTTAATTTTTAAATTAGTATGTTTAATATGTAGAGGTTTAACAGTTTTGATCAGTGATTCTTAACCTTTTGGAGCAAATGTACCTTTGAAAATCTGATGAAAGCTATTAGACCTTTTCACAAAAAGAAAAAAAAAAAAGCACGTTTTTGTACATAGACATTTTCCCCCATACCAGCCCAACATCTTATGTTCTGGAAACCTCTTCATTGTCAATGTCCCTGTAGTATAATTATTTGTGGCCAATACTGAAATTTCACAGAAGTGGTAAAAATAATTAAAAACATTATATCATGGGACAGTTAATGGTAATGTATTAGACCATGATGAAAACAGTCAAAACATTCAAGCCAAAACTAAGGCACCTGTGTTTTATAATTTAAATAAGCCCATGACAAATAGAGAAAAACCTAACATGTTTTGAAAAGAAAAAATTAGGGAGAAATGGAAAGGTAATGGAAGATTGTTGTGGTTGACGTGATTGATTACTTTTAGTAGTTTCCCAATATAGGTATTTAAAGATATTTATATATTGAAGTCATTGATATTACATATGCATTTATGATTTACCATGCATTTGTATTTGCTTACAAATATCGTTGGCCATTGAAAGCATTTGAAAAAATTTAGATTTTCATGGAAGAGGAAAGTTTTGGTCAGAGGGTATTCTCTAATTCATGTGTCAGCCCATCTGTCTATCCATGACTCATGTGAAACCCAGTGCCCCTCTATGCAGCATGGGTTGGTTATAGCTATGAGCCTGAAGTGCTGTTGATACAGGTTGAGCATCCCTAATCTGGAAATTCAAAACATATTTTGCCAAAGCGAGTTTTGAGGATTTTTTTCAAAGTGTCTGAAATTCTCCAGAATCTGAAACTTTCTGAGCATTAACATGATGTTGCAGGTGGAAAATTCCTGTACCTGACCTCATGTGATAAGTTGCAATCAAAGCAGACACATGAAAGGTACTTTATAAAACTACCTTAAGGCAATTGTGTATAAGGTGTATATGAAACATAAATGAATTTTTGTTTAGACTTTGATCCCATTCCCAAGATAGGTCATTATGTATATGCAAATATAACACTATCTGAAAAAAAATCCAAAATCTAAAACACTTTGGGCCCAAGCATTTTTGATAAGGGATACTCAACCTGTACCCAAGGTTGGATCAGAAGTTCTGTGGGGGCAAAGAGAAGGGAGTAGTTAATTATACATAGAGTAAATGATAGGAAAAGTAATTCATTGAGAAAGTTATGCTTGATGGTAGTGTCATTGATTTTTAAATAGATTCTGAAATGTATTTAAATGGACATTTAAGGTGACTATTTCCAAATTAAATGAGTTAGCTGTAAGCTGTAGCTTAAAGATCTCTCCGTGCGTTGCCTGCATTTATTTGTTCAATATTCATCAATTGAGTGCTCATTATGGACTGTGAATAAAAGTTGTGGGTTTTGCTTTTTTCTTGCTTTGGGAACATTGCCTTGAAAATATAAGTGTGAGCTGATATTTGTCTATAATTTTTATTGTCCTTATAGTGTTCATTCCAAGAGTCCCAGTGTGCAGTGTGCGAGAATTCTGTTGGCCAGGGACAAGTAATAAAGACTTAATTTAAAAATGTATTATGCAATTTACTCTATAAACATTCCTGGATGGTGATGAATGTTACCGTTTAAAAAATGTCACTTTTAAGGATAAAGAAGAACTATGTGATATGGCAGAACATAAGTTATAGCTACACCAAAACTTTGCTCTAATACTCTTGGCTTGTTCTGTAGGCATTGTTCACCTAGGGCCCTGCTTATGAAATTTATTACTATAATTGTTGAATAATCATATAAGATATGAAACTATCTTTTACCAATGGTGTATTTGTCAGTATGTTTTGAGGCATCATTTTTCAGAAAGGTATCACCCCTTGTAGGTGGAAAAATTGAGTTTAGTCTTTTTTCCCCTGTAGGACTTCTCAGGGCCTTTAATATACCAGTGTTCTCTGAGAATTTCTCAGAAGGAGAAACAGTGTAAGGTATCCCAACTTCATTGATAGTTTTCCCTGAAGCATCTTGCTTAAGGACTAGTGTTCCAAAAAACATTTTGAGAACTGTGACTTTAAACTACAGCTCATCCTAGTATGCAAAATATGAGTTTGGCTGGGTAGAATGCTCATGCTTAAAAAATTAAACAAAAAAGGCATGCTGTCCATCTACAACAATAAATTTTTTAAAAAACTGTACTAGTGGTATTTAAAATTTAAGTTTCAATGAAAGAAGGGGGACAAATAATGAATTAAGGGATAATTGCATTCCCTAACTTGAGTGAGACCCATTTATCTAAAGTGAAGATGAATGTTGAACAATAATCAAATAAATTAGGACTGTCTAGACAGCCAGTCTGTTGAATTCAGGGCAAATTGAACTTAATTGTTAACTTTCTTCTATTTATCATTTGAGACAACCATATCTGTTTAGTTTATTAAAGGTGAAGGATTATGAGCTTTCCTTTGGCCTTTTAAAAAGCAGAGAATGGTTTCTCTCAAAAAAATCAAAGATGCAGATGGATATAGATATAGATATAGATTAGATAGTTCAATAGGTAGATAAATAGGAATGGTGTATGTGTCAGAGACAAGTTTATATGTACATTGATATTCTCTGTTCTCTTCTGCCAGAAAGTACAATACTGCTTTAAGGATCTAAAACTGTATTAGTGGGCTGGGGCTATAGCTCAGTGGCAGAGCATTTTCCTAGCATGTGTGAGGCACTGGGTTTGATCCTTAGCCCTGCATTAAAAAATAAATAAAGGCATGCTGTCCATCTACAACTATAAATTAAAAAACTATACTAGTGGTATTTAAAATCTGCTGACTAATGCATAAAGGTTAAAATGACCTGACACCCTATTCTTTTCAATCTGTCTTGGTTGCTTGAGATAAAGACAATCTAAGTAGCATTGGACATTTCCCTGTCACCGTCATCATCCTTATGAGCATTGTTTTGATTTTTTAGCATGTGGTCCTTCTATTGTTGCAACAAGTATTTGAATACATGAAACTTGGCAGGCTCTATTCTAGGGATACAAGGTTATATAATACATTTCTGTTCTCAAAAAGTTTATAACACACAATTAGCCTTTTAAGGCATCTCAACTGATACTTCTAAAACAGGATGATTACTATTTCCCCATAATTCATTTTACCTTAGCTGTTTCCAACTTAGTAAGTGGTACCATCATTTACCTAGTTGCCCAGGTCAAAAATCTTGGAGCCATTCTTGACTTCTCTTTTTGGCATACACCACAGCCATTCAAATGGCAAACCTCGCTGGGTTAGCCTCAAAATATGCCCCTAGTCTGACCACTTCCCCCCACTGCAACCACAGCCACTCTCATTCAAACTATTGTGGTCTATTGCCCTTGTCCAAGCCACCATGATTCCTTTCCCAGAGATCTGCCTCTTATTTAGTCTCCCTCCTCCCCTCTTCCTTATTGTCTGCTTTCCTCACAGCAACCAAGATGGTCTTTTTTTTTTTTTTTTTTTTTTAGCTACACATGACATTACAATGATCTTGGCAATTCATACATTTGAATCAATTGGGGTATAATTTCCAGGATGGTCTTTTAAAAAGATAAGATAAACCACCCCTCTACTTTTTTTAATATTTATTTTTTAGTTTTCGGTGGACACAACATCTTTATTTTATTTTATTTTTTTATGTGGTGCTTAGGGTCGAACCCAGTGCCCCGTGCATGCCAGGCAAGCGCGCTACCACTTGAGCCACATCCCCAGCCCCACCCCTCTACTTTTAATCTTCAATGGCTCCCCCATCATGCTTAGACCAAAACCCAGAGACTTTGCCAAAATGTACACGGTACGATGTCATTTTGTATCTTCTTAGTCTGGTTTCATCTTCTCACCTGAATGAGTGGCTGTGCTAGCCTCTTTGTTGTTCTTTGAGCACATCAAACTTGTTTTTATCTTCCCCCATATACTTGCATGGCTCACTTCCCTACTTCATTAAAGTCTGCTTTAATGTCACTTCTAAGTGATGACCCTGTCTAAAGAAGCACTCCCTACTCCTGTTATACTTCTTTCCCTTTGCTTTGATTTATCTTCATAGAACTAAATATTTCATTAATATTTTATAACACTTAATATTTGTTTATTTGCCTATCTTAACTGAATATAAGATTTGTGAGTGCTTGCTTATATTCATCTCTGCATCACAACATCTAAGACAGTGATTAGGAACTAGTTAGGAGCACAGTGTTATTTGTTGGCTGAAGGAATGAATTCAGGTAGTTTTATTATACTTGGTGAAGGTTTTAAAATAAGTAATTGGCTAGTACCTTCCATATGATGTTAATTACTACATCATTTCTGACCTTAATGCCGCTATGTTGTCACCATAAGCATGGGTGTCAAGCTAATCATGGCAAAAGTCCCGGAAGCCTTCCCAAATCACCCCTAGCAAGCTGGCTTTAGTGTCTCCATAGCACCTTTTGTATTCCATTATTATACTCTGGAACACAATGAACTTGTTCATGTATTTATCTTATAGAACAACCCTGAGAAATCCTGTGTACATCCCAAGGAATTTCTTTCCCATAGAATACACTTTGGGAAAACCTGAATTAGAGTAATCAGGACCAGGGAAGTAGTACTTAAGATAGTACCTGAAATTACAAAAGGTGATCAACACTACCTAGAATAGCATAAAGAAATTTTAGGATTGAAGCGAAACCACGAGCCTTAGAAAACTGGTCATCAGTGACCTTACAGATGATAGTGATGATGACAGCTCACAATAATATAACATTTACTACATACCGATCACTTGACTGAGTAATTATGTGTTACCTTGTTTAATCCTAATATTAGACACCAGGAAAGAGCCATTATTATTATCTCCTTTTACAGATTAAATAAAAAGGCTGAAGAAACATTACTAGGATTATCACACACTCTATAGTGGAAACTCTTCCAAAAATACACTTGACCCTCTGTATCCATAGGTTCCACATTTTCATATTTAACTTCTCTTGGACCAAAAAACATTTGAGAAAAAAATACCATCTGTACAAAACATGTGCATATTTTTTCTTATAATTATTCCCTAAACAATATACCATAATAACTATTTACATGGCATTGTAATTAGTGTTACAAGTAATCTAGAGATGATTTAAAGTATATGGAAGATGTGCATAGGTTATATGCAATTGAATATCATTTTATATAGGGGACTTGAGTATCCATATATTTTGGTATCCATGAGCATCTTGGAAACAATCCCTCAAAGATACTGAAAATATTAAGAGAATCAAATAGGAACCTGCACCAGGCATGTTTTATTTCACTAATTTATTATAGGATTTTTGTTTTATTATTTTTTTAGCTGTGAATGCCCTTCAGTAGGAACGCATACCATTGAATTTGTGAGGGTTTTTGAATTGCAATCTCTGAAGAAGGTCCCATTCATTAATAAATTATTTCAACAAAATAATTTATTTTGTTTCCTGATGGTCCACTGTGTGCCAGGCTCTGGAAATATAGCAGTAAGCACAACAAGTAAAGACCTTATTTTCACAGTGGCTTAATTAAATAATTATAGAAAGTGTGTGTGTGTACACATGTGCATGGTGCCAGGTAATGATGTGTTCTAAGGAGAAAAATATAGGTAGTTGAAACAGAGTATGACAGGTGACTATATTGTTTGTCTATAATGATAGTGGGGCCACTGAGCATTTTTCATGAGCATTTTTCATATTTCATGATTTGTTGTATGGAGGAAATGGAGACAGCAGATCATGTGTTATAGAAGAAAATCAGAAAGCATACAGGAACTGGAAAGAGTGGCATGAGTCAATGGAGAAATTTCATCTTTTCCTCTGGCAATATGAATTTGCTTAAAGAAATAAGAAAAAAAACAGAGGAAACTTGCAAGGTAGAGAAGGCAGGGATATGTGTGGAAGCTAGGTTCCATCCTAAAAGGATGCCTGAGATTTATAGCCCAGGGAGAAAAGTGTAATTTTCCTGAAGGAATCACCACAGATATTAAATCCCAAGGTGTGCCATATAGGTAAAATCACTTCCTATATCATTTATCAGGGAACAATAGCCATTCCAGGATGTTGGAAGCACTGTAGAATCTATGGAAGCAGTTTCCATGAACAGTGGCTTTAAGAAGCTGGAGCTTGGTTTGAGGTTGCCATGACAACACCTCTGCTGGCTGCAACCTCTCACCCAGGCTCTTCTGATCTAATAACCAGGGCTATCATTGCCTGAACTCCTAATAAGGTGTACTTTTAGCAGACTTCCTTAAAAAAGAAAAACCCTCTCTAAGAAATTCTTCAATATTTTGGTTTCTGTAAAACCCAAATGATTGAAGAGAGTGACATCAGGAGAAGAATTGTATCATTTTAAATTCATCAGCCCTATTTAAAATACTGCAACAAGCCAGGCATGGTAGTGCATGCCTATAATCCCAGCCACTCAGGAGGCTGAAGCAGGAGGATCATCAAGTTTGAGGCTAGCCTCTGCAACTTAGCAAAACCCTGTCTCAAAATAAAAAGGACTGAGGATGTAGCACTGTGGTAGAGCACCCCTGGGTTTATTCCTCAGTAACACAAAGATAAATAAATAGATAAAAATATAATAGTGCAATATGATTAAAGTTTTGCCTATGCCATGACCCATAGTTTTCAAGTTTTTGCTTTTAAAAGTAAGTCAGATCACCTTATTCACACCATAAGACTTTAACAAACTGTAAATGTAGTGTCTCTCTCTCTCTCTCTCTCTCTCTCTCTCTCTCTCTCTCATCCATTTATGACTGTGGTTTCTCTGGGCTCTGTACACTCAAAGAAAACCACAGGACACTTGTGGGTCCTGGGACCTTTACTCCTAATTACCTCTGTTTGCCATGATTTGAGAGAGGGCTCCATAGATTTTAATATGTCCACTTAGACCTCTTCCCTCAAAAACACAGGTGGAGAATTATAGGCTTTTGACACACTTTTGACTATGAACTGCTTTCCAAGTTGGCCCCTCGGCTCCTACAACATAGTGAATGTCATAAATACTTGCTGATTTAATAGACAATCATGTTGTAGTGTGAAATCACACATATGGTCTGAAATCCACACTCATGGTCTGAAATCCACACACATACACATACCATGGAATCCCAAATGCTGCAAAACAGGTGCCTTCTACCCACCCCCACCCAGGTTAACCTTGAGGAGGTGTAGGTTTCTTACTCTGTATTCTATGTGGACATTAATTGATAGAAAAATGAGAGAAAGGAAAAGCTACAATACACATTGCTTTTAGTTTTGCTTTAGCAATCTGTCTTACTTAGAAACAAAATGAGATTCAAGGTGGGATTTTTTTCTCGTTTAATAATAAATGTGAAAAATTAAACATTGGTTATAAAATCTATTTTTATAGTAGTCACATTTTATTTGATGACTTGTCTTCAAACTTAAGAGCCTTTCCCAACAATTTGATTCTGTTTACCAAAATATCCTAAATAAACATTTTGAAAGATTATGGCAAAAGTCCCTAAACTAATCCAGTTGGGATATTTTTTTCTACAGGTGATCTTTGAATTTTATAGTGAAAAGGAGAGGGTGGAATGCATAATGATATACAAAATAAGTATAAAAAGGAGTTAGTCTTCTGAGTAGTGACTGTTTATTGCTGGCACCGAAAGGCATTTACCAAGCTCATTTGGAGTTAACATGCTAGATTAGGTTTTATTAAGGCTCCGTGTAGGGTATGAAGAATCAGATCCTTTGCTTTTTGAGTTTGGTTATGGTCATATCAGCCACTTGTTTTTCTTATCTGGAATACAGGAATAATCAAAAATACTCGGAGGGATGGGTGTAACAGGCAACAAGGGAAGACATTTAGCATGGATCTGCAGGCTACTGTGGAGATAAGATGCTTCCATGGGCACAACTACTACAGGTCCTGCTAATAAATGCTAGATTCTTTTGTATATAATTTTTCAAAATGTTATTAGTTTCTTATAATTCTCCAAAGGTAGACAATGAGAGTTTTTGTTTGGTATTGTTGTAAACTCATGGATTTAAGTTGCTGTAGTTATTTTTATTTGATATTCAAATTGTTCCATCTTTGGACAGTGGAAGTTTATACAGGCAGGCTCTTGAATCTTTTTGACATAATTCTAGTACTCTGATAGTGTTCTTGCTTTCTAGTATAATTTAATGTTAAAGGCTCATCTTGTACATTTCCTGCCTCAGATATATAATAGGTCACCATAGTGATAAGTGAAATTTTAGAAATCAAAAGCTGGGTGTTTGGAATGCTCATTGCTACTGGGTAGGTTATTTTTTCTAGCCCTTCTCATTGGATGGGATGAGGAAATATTTTTTATTGAATGTATACAGATATGATACCAAAAATTCCTACTCATACTTAGGACTATATTTTTACTTAATCTCATCTTCTTTACATCTGCATTTTTTTTATCTCCATGCCCAAAATCCTTCTTAATGACAGCTGTAAAGATGTAGAACATAACTGCTCATGCCTTAGATAAAGTGTATGCATAACCATCTTTCCAAAAAGTACAGTAGGGAAATGGGAGTGAAAGAGTAACTTTTGGCAGAGGCCTGGCAGCAGTCCCTTAGCTAAGTGATCAGATCAAGGTCAACATCAGTAATCAATCAATTAATAATTTATTTATTTACTTATTTATGTTAGTTATGGCACTGAGGATTGAACTCAGAGGCTTAGCATGCTAGGCACACACTCTACCATTGAGCTACATCCCCAGTTCTTTTTAAAAAATTTTGACACAGGGTGTCACTTATTTGCCCAGGCTGGTCTCAAACTTGTGATCCTCCTGCCTCAGTCTTCCAGATAGCTGGGATTACAGGTGGGTGCCACCAAACTTGTGGTATCAGGCTCTCTTAATATAATGTTAATCTACTACATTGTGCTCAACATTTATGATGTTACTATGTTAGTTCAAAAATATTATATCTTTATTAAAAGCTTTTATTTACAGATTAAAACCTGTTCTCAGCTTTGTTTGAATCCATTTAATGAAGTATGAAGCATGATTCCTGTCTTTTGGTAACTTAGAATCTAGTGAGGGAAACTAGATCTAGGAAGAATGTCATCCTGATATAAACCAGAAGAGATAATCATATGGGATTTTAAGTTAAGCCATAGATATACTGAGAGCTGGGGTAACCAGGGAGAATCTTCAGGAAAGTATACACTTCTGTTTATATGTTCAGAATTTCTGGACATGGGACTTAGAAAATTCCCTAAACATAATTTGATTTTTACCAGAAAACAAGATACATATTATCAAAATTATTACATTTTTGTAAACCAAGATGATTGAATTAGGAGATTTTTGAATCCCTTATGTTAGATAATAAAGTAAATAACTTAGTAAAATTCAGCAACTGTGTAATAAAATTCAGTTAATCAGTGTGGACAGAATTTCTTAGAAAAAACATCAAAATCAATGGAGTATGTGCAATGCCCTGCACTCATTTTATGGGTAGACCTGGTTAAATCTTGTATGTCTAGCATTTAGATGTTAATAGTTCTCTTTTGTTTTCCCTTTAGGATTGGCTGCTGCCAAACTCTTATCTGAACATGAAGTTAATGTTTTGGTTTTAGAAGCTCGGGACAGAGTTGGAGGAAGAACATACACTGTGAGGGTAAGTGATTTTAATACTTGCATATGATTTATCTCACTCAAAACTGTAAGTGATCTGGGCATGGTGGCTCATGCCTGTAATCCCAGCAGTTTGGGAGGCTGAGGCAGGAGGATTGTGAATTCAAAGCCAGCCTCACCAAAAGCAAGGTGCTAAGCAACTCAGTGAGACCCTGTCTCTAAATAAAATACAAAATAGGGCTGGGGATGGGGCTCAGTAGTTGCATGCCCCTGAGTTCGATCTCTGGTAACCCCCTAAAAATAGAATTGGAGCCTTTGGAAGTCACAGAACTGGAAGAAATATTAAGAATTCATGCATTTAAGCCATTTGTCCTCCATAGCTCTAATTTACTTCATGAAGTAAAGGGTCATTCTCATCAACAAGCACTCACTGAACAATGACAACCTCTGACCTCCAGTTGCTCACATTCTAGTAAAGACAACAAGTATGAACAAATAATTTCAATATAGTGCCATAATTTCAAAACTAGAGACTGAAATCATCAAGTATGAATTATCTCAGTAGGGTTATGGTTTTGCTGGACTGGAAGTAACTATACACCCCAAATGCACACATACTGTAGGTTCCTTGTTTATTTATCCAGCAGTACTCAGCTGATGGTCACAGTAAGCATGAGCAAATGTATGTATTTTTGTGCAACTTTTCCCTTGGCTTTTTTGTTCAAGACAGGTCTGGATTATATGAGAAGGAACCACAGTTCTTGCTAAACCACTGTCCTTTTTACACCATTCTGGAAAAGTGTACACTTATATCATTTACTAAAATAGTTACTACTAGTGTGTTTGCATGTGACTAAATCTGTGGGAGCTGATGAAAGTACACAGAGGGGTATGCAGGGTGGGAAGAAATAGGGCCAAAGATGGATGTTTGGTGAGCTTGTAGGTTAAAGGGGGGCGGGTGGGCAGATACAGAAGGAACCAGAGAGAAGCTGTAGAGGCAGAGGAGGTTAGAGCAGTGCTATGCCAGTCAGTGGAGGAAAGAGAAAGGGATGCTCAACAGACTCAGATGGTAAAGAATGAAGGCAGTAAAGAGGCCCTTGAATTTGGCAATTAGAAAGTCATTAATGAGACCCTTTGCTAGAACAAATAAATAAGAACTGTAAAGACTTAAGTGAGAAAAAAAAAGATTTAAGTGAGGGTTGGCAAAAAGGGAAAAAGTACAGACTTGTTGAATTGACTGGAAATAGAGAATGCATATATCTAACTAGAAGATGTTTCAGTTAGATAATAGAATGGCCTAGGCAATGATAATAGCAGTGAATTAAGCCAAGCAAATATTCAATAATTTCACAGAAGTCTGGTGGTACATAGTCCTAGTTGGGATAGGGGTTCAGCTTTATCTTCAAGGCTTTAATCTATTGCTGTCCTTCTGCTCTGTCATTCTTTGCATGTTGATTTATATTGCCTTCTGGTAACAAGGTAGATGCTGACATCTAAGCATCAATTCCTCATTCAAGGTAGGAAAGAGAGTGATCTTTACTGGAAGACTCAGGTAGACATTTGCTTCAGTTTCATTGGGCAGAGTTAGGTCACCTGGCTCCCTTCAGCTGTAAGAAAGACTGATATCTAACATTTCCAGACTGCAGAGTGTAATCAGGCAAGAGAAAGTATTGCAATTGCCAACTGATGACATTTGAACTCTGAACTCTTTCAGTCACACCATGCCATGCCCTTTCTATCATTTGGGTATGTTATCTCACATTCTAGTGAAGACAGCAAGTATGAACAAATAACTTCAATACAGTGTCATAATTTTGAAACTATAGATGAGATCATCAAGTATGTAGTGTCTTGGCTAGGGTTATAGTTTTTCTGGACTGGAAGTGACTCTACACCCCAAACATACACACATATGCACATGCACACACATTCATATGATATTTGCTAGATATGTGAAGATATATCTGAGGCCTTTTCCTACTTGATTAATTCTAATAGTGTTTCACAGCCTTGCTTTTTCCAAGTGGGGTCTGTGGACCTGCAGCCTTGAAATCATCTGGGAACTTGATAAAAATGCAGAATTTTAGGCCATGTTCCAGACCTGCTGAATCTGAATCTGCATTTTGACAAGCTCACTAGGAGAGACTACAAGAAGCACGGCTCTCTGGTATATACACACTTGCTTGCTTTCATTTAATGTTAATCCAGATTAAGTTTATTTGGAGAATTTCTGAGTACTCCTTTGGATGCAGTCTGCCATGGGTCTGGGAGTGAGGAAACTGGGATTCTATCCACTGTACTGGCCTGACATGGTGTCTTGGGTAAGTCCTGTTAGCACTTCACATCCCAGTTTTCTCATCTGAGTGGTATGATACAATCTGAATGTCCTCCAGGAAGCTCCCTTCATCTTCAGATTCTAAACAGTGTATGGTAATGTAAAAAAAAATGGTTGCATATTCTGTCTTACGTTCTTGGTAGATATGATTCTTCTGTCATTTTTCTGAAAAATATTCCTTCATTTTGTAGGTAGTTATTAAGTTGTGCCTTATCCTTGCTTTTCTTATCTCTGAAACCTCTTGCTTATTAAATAGGAGCATCAGTCATGTTGCAGATTTTCAGTTAAGAACAAGTTTCTTTGCATAAGGGAAATGAGAAATACAACATGCTTATCCCAATCTATGTTATTGGCCTAAGCTGCTTGGCCGTGCTGCATCATTTATATATGTCAGCACCAGACAGAACTATTACTGCATATTCATGATATCATGTACCTCTTAGGTATATGAGAAAGGAATCTCAGAAATGCCTGACGTTACCACTTAGCATTAATATTTCATATGGAAGAAACAGAAGGCTTTTAAAAAGGACAAAATGGTATTTAATAAGAAACTGAATCAAATATTGTTAAAATTGTTTCTAGTAGCATTATCAATTAGGATAATTTTGGCAGAAGATGTCATAAAAACTACTTTACATCTTTAAGTACTGAAATGTCAAAGATGGTATTTTCACCTGACAACTATTTGGATGGATTTTCAACTAGTTCAGAACATCCCAATTTTTTTAAATATGATCCCTCCATGATTTTTCAGAGTCAAATTAATAAAGTTGAAATGCCCGCAGGGCCACCAAAAGGTTGGTGTCTTTGATTGCTAATACAGTTGCATCTCAGTGGCCTCCTTAAAGGCTGAGTAATAAGATCTAAATAAGGACCCTAAAGACTAAGGTGCAACATAGCAGAAAACCATATTTCATTTCTAGTGTCTTCATGCTGAATCCAGAGTATCATATATAGAATGTTTTTGCTTTTTTTTTGAGAGAGAGAGAGAGAGAGAGAGAGAGAGAGAGAGAGAATGAGAATGAGAATTTCAATATTTATTTTTTAGTTTTTTCAGCGGACACAACATCTTTGTTTGTATGTGGTGCTGAGGATCGAACCCGGGCCGCACACATGCCAGGGGAGCGCGCTACCGCTTGAGCCACATCCCCAGCCCAAATGTTTTTGCTTTGTAAAAAGCATTCTGTAAAATGCCTCACTCTTTTTACTACTTCACTTAGGATTATTCACTTTAAAGAGATTGTCAGTGTTCTAAAGACATTTGAAAACTCTCAAGGGTCCTCTTGCTGTCTTTGTTAAATCCTAGAAATTTACTGGAGTACTTGTTCTCCAATCTTAAAATGGAAATTGGAGTCTAGAGAAGTTTGGAGGACAGTACTCATGGTTAGTAAAAGAGAACATAAGGATTAGGATGGACAGATTAAAAAACATTTTATTTCTGCTGTTGTGGCAGCAAGGTAACCCTGAATAACTCCCCCTATTGAAATAAGAAAAATGTTGAATAAAATACACTGTACAGATCTGACAGGGAAGTTAGACAATTGTAGATCCTCCTAGATATTGAATTGGCATCTCAAATTCAACCATCCCAAACGAAACTTCTTATGTTTCTCACTGAGACTGTTATTCCAGCATCTTTCCCCAAATAAGATGGCAACTCTGAAAATACTTGGGGTAATGCTTAACACTGCCAGACCTACTGTATTTTTCCAGGAAATTATTTTGGCATTGTTTTAAAAACATATTGAGAATTCAATACTTCCCCCCCAGACTTTCATTGCTACCTCCTTGCGGGAGCTACCATCATCTTTAGGGTAGATGACTGCAGTAGCCTTCTAACTGATTTCCCTGTTGTCACTCTTGCTCCCAATAATCAATTCTTAGTGCAGCAGCAAGTCTTTAAAATCTAAATCAGACATTAGCATTTTTCTCCTCAAAACCTTCCAAAGGCTCTCCTGTCACTTAGAGCAAAAACCAGTGTGCATACAATGTCCTGGCCTGTTTCCCAATAAACTCTCTAACCTTATCTCCAGTTCTCTTTTCCTTGCTTACTCTATTCTAGCTACATTGGCCCTCTTGGTATTTCTTAAACATACCAGGTATGCTTTTGCCTTACAATCTTCGCACTGGCTCTTCCTTCTGCCAGCAGTACTCTTTTTCTGGAAATAACAGATTGGGTAAATTATACCAAAGCACAATGAGACTAGACAGATTTCACCACGCACATATGTGTGCATGTGTACACACTCATATATCTTCAGAGCATTAGAGAGCCAAAGAGCTAAGAATGTAGTGAAGAATTATGGGGCCAGTATCCAAAAAGGATTGACCTACCTTTTCCTGGGTATTAGGGAGAGTTGTTGGCTACTGAAAATATTGCTGGGAGACTGAGCAGTTCTTTTGATAGTTTTTTGAAGCTAGGATAATATAATGTCAATTCCAGAGCCCAACGAAGTATGTGTGTATATGGGGAAGGTTTTGGTCAACTCCTTGCTTTGGGTTGGGCTAATCTTAGGACTAATGGTGAACTGCAAGAGTACTAGGCCACATGTGCATTTCAGCCCAGCTTTTTTTTTTTACTTATTTATAAACAATTTATTGGGGATAGAAATATTCAAGTGTTTGGGAATGTTTGTTTTGGTCAAATAAATGAAAACTTAAAGTACCATTTAAGTGTTTATAGGAATTTGCCTTTGATCAAACATTAAATAAAATATGATTTGAAAGCTAAACTTAAAAACTTAGAAAAGAACTAGGATTTAGTGTTTGTAACTTTGAAAAATTGAGTAAATTTTAAAAATTGAGTTTTAAATCCAAAGTAATTTCTGAGTAATTGTTTCTATAGAAGATAAATGTCACCCTCATGGGCATCAAAAAACTCACAGGGAATGTCCACCCAAGTCACTTGGCCTTTTCAAGTACTAGACAACAGCAATAGCTAAAGGATTCCCCACACAGGCCAAATCAGCCACAAACATGTTTTCGTTGGGCCAATAGATGTTTCTGAAGATTTTAAAAAATTAATTAACAGCATTAAAGATCAGAAACTTTCATCTGAAGAGATTTCTGACTTCTCTGGAAAACCAGAAGATCTGGCAACAATGAATCACATTTCCCACATGGAGCTGAGTAGCAACTGTCCCTCTGTTCATGTTCCTTCCAGTTAGTCACTGTCTCCACTCATTATTGGACCTTACACCTGTCTGGCCCACATAGATGTTTGAGTATATAACCTCTTCATTTCAAGGTTCTTTGGGGTTCCTAACAGCTGATACTGTGTAGCCTAGGATAAGTACCCCAAAAAAGGGCAGACCCTGCCCTCTTCTCTGCTCTTACCATCCCCACTCCAGCTGGGCTGCCTTCCCATCCAACCTGCCTTGAGGACTGATTCCAGTCCTTATAGAAAACATGTAAGAAGTTCCAAGGCTGGACTTAATGTTTGCTGCTCTTGTCTTACCAGACACTTTACCTAAGCCATGTGAACTTCCTGATCAGTTCCTGTGAGCTTGATCACTTGCTTAGTTTGATGACTGCCTGACTTTGGTCTATGAGGGGTCCCAAACTCAATATTTTTAAATATTTTTTTTTATTTATACATGAACACAATATCTTTATTTTGTTTATTTTTATATGGTGCTTGAGAATTGAACCCAGTGCCTCACATGTGCCAGGCAAGTGCTCTACCACTGAGCCGCAACCCCAGCCCCTCAAACTCAATTTATAAAGCTCCCAAATCTGATCATTCTGTCATCCCAGCTTTTTAAAAATCACTTCAGCACTGAAGAGGAATAAAGTTATTTTTTATTATGGTTAGTATCTCAGACACTGGGTAGAAACAAACATAAATTCTCTCTGAGAAAGATATCTCCAAGGATTCAAATTATTTCTGCATGTTTTTCAAGTATATGGAGCGCTACACAATAAAAATGTAATCAGGTAAGCAAGAAAAAAAGGCAGCATTCACACATAAGAACTGGTATAAACAACAAAATAGAAATTGAATAGAGCCATAAGAGGTTATTACAAAAACATGGAGAAGACTGGGGTTGTGGCTCAGGGGTAGAGCACTTACTTGCATGTGTGAGGCACTGGGTTTGATCCTTAGCACAACATAAAAATAAATAAATAAAATAAAGGTATTGTGTCCATCTCTAAAAAATATTTAAAAAAAAACATGGAGGAATTATAGTTCACCAAGATTTAATTCATTGATCAAATCATCGGGAAATATGTTAATAAGTAAAAGAAAGTAGAGAAATGCAGTTAGGAGGGAGGGGGAAGGAAAACAATTTCAGTTTGAGAGCTTGCATATTTATAAATAATTTAGTAGATATATGAATATTTTTATGGTTTTTAATATTCATTTCCCATGATGCATTCTTCTCTGGAAGTGTTTTCAAATATCAAGAGCTCATCAATGTAAGCTGATTTAAGATTTTTTTTCCTGATAGAAATAAGGGAATTAGCTCTAATAAGTCTCTGGGTGGCTCCTCCAGCAATAACTCCAGAGAAAAGCATACATAATAACTTGAATGTGTTGCAGAGGTCTAGACTGGTAGGATTTACTACAGAGTTCTTTATTCCTTATGTGTTATATTGCTGATCAGCCACACCAATAGCTCTGCAAATGAAGGTGCTTAGTGAAGTGTCAGACAATGTTATGCCCCAATTCTTGAGAGGAAGAAAAATGATTGCCATTCTCAGTTGTACTTTATAAGGGGAGATGTAAAGCACAGTTAATTTTGCAAAATAAATGGAGTTATTTTTTATGAGACATAAAGACTTATTTCCAAGTCTTAACTAAAGCCTTCTGACCACTTTTTCTTTCTGCAGAATGAGCATGTTAATTGGGTAGACGTTGGTGGAGCCTATGTGGGACCAACCCAGAACAGAATCTTACGTTTGTCTAAGGAGCTGGGCCTACAGACTTACAAGGTGAACATCAATGAGCGTCTTGTTCAGTATGTCAAGGTAAGTCTGAGTTTTTATCCAGGTGACCAATGGGGGAGCATTTTATTTAAGAAAATATTTTGTTTGTATGTTTGTTGGTATTTGTATCAAAGCAATCATAAAAATTAGGCTCTTTTCCTTTTTTCATTTAAAAAAGTTGCTAAGGACTCCTGGAAGCACTGTGGGAAATCACGTCTCACCTTGGTCCTCTTCCCTGTTGCCCACTATGGCTCTCATAAGTTGTACCTCCATTCCCCTTCCTAATATATTTGCAGAGCCCTGGGGTTAGGGGTGCTTGCAACAGATATGGTTACATGCATACACCACACACACACACACACACACACACACACACACACACACACTACCCCAGCCCCAGTCAACTCCTGAATCATTTAGGAGCCATCTCTAAGATCCCAAGGAACTCAATAGTTGGAGATTACTTCTTTAGTCTTTGAACTGGTTCTTCCTCCAGTTCAAAGTGTTAGCTAGATGTTTGTTTGAGCACTTGATCATTTCCTTTGTACTTGGCTCTGACTCAGGAAGTCTAGCTCCCGAAGTCTAGTGCATTTTCCTACTGTTTATACAAGAGTTTGTTTAAACTTGAGCTGTTCATATCCACCTAAGAAACAGCAGCTGTTGCCACTGTTATTCTTTCTCATTGAAGCAAACATGGAATGACTAGAGTCTGGAAATATGCCTTGAGAAATTAAGTTTCCCATCTGACATTGCAGCTCACTTCTTGGAATTTGCAGCACAAGGGCAGGGGTTATTTACTCATTCTAATGGCAGGATTCCCATGCCAGTAACCACATCACTTATCAGCAGACACATCTCCCCCTGACTCCACTGCAGGCAGTCACTGTGGGTCTGGAGGCTACAGCGCTTAGGGAGCGTCCTGGGAATTAAGGAAACTTGTGGTATATGCATACCAAAACTTGGGCATCATTATGCCCAAGCATGAAATTAGGAATCATGGCAAACTATGATAGTCATGTTGTTTGCAATGCATGGGAGAATCTGGCAACAAATGCAAAACAACAACAACAACAAAAAAAACAGTAGCTTTTAGAAAAGTTGTGGGTGCAGAGATTAAGGGAGGAATAAAGTATTAAAAAATAATAAAAAGTGGCAGTTTGGGCTATATCTCAGTGGTAGAACACTTGCCTAGCATGCATGAGGCCCTGGATTTAATCCTCAATAGGCATAAAAAATGTATGCAAAGTGCTTAACAGTGTTGGCTTTACTAGGGCACCATCAGAAAGGAGAATACCTTTTGCTTCCCCATTTTATCTTTCCTGCTTACTGTGGAGTTTCCTTAAGTTAGTAAGAAATAACAATAGTAAGAATAATAGCGCGGGCTGGGGATGTGGCTCAAGCGGTAGTGCGCTCGCCTGGCATGCGTGCGGCCTGGGTTCGATCCTCAGCACCACATACAAACAGAGATGTTGTGTCTGCCGAAAACTAAAAAATAAATGTTAAAATTATCTCTCTCTCTCTCTCTCTCACTCTCTCGCTCTCTAAAAAAAAAGAATAATAGCGCCAAGTACAGTGGTGCACACCTGTCATTCCAGTGGCTCGGGAGCCTGAGATGGGAGGATTGCGAGTTCAAAGCCTCAGCAAAAGTGAGGCCCTAAGCAACTCAGTGAGACTCTGCCTCTAAATAAAATACAAAAATGGAGCTCTGGATGTGGTTCAGTAGTCAAGTGCCCCTGAGTTCAATCCCTAGTACCCTCCCCCAAAAAAGAATGATAGCAGCTAAAAAGAATAATAGTCATTGAGCTTTTTTACATTCTTGCATTTAATGTGAGGAGGGAAGCCTAACCCTTTGCAATCAACTACAAATTAAACAGTCATGGAAATTCACTCTCAACTCCAACTGGGAAGCAAATAAGTGTGATGATTACTTGCCATCTAAGCAGATTCACGCTTATTATCTATTTATCCCTAAGATTCAGGCATTGAGAGATTTTTTATTTTACTTGGAATAAAATAAAACAAACAACTAAGTACTTTTTATGCATGAACTAATTAAAATCTTACATCTACCCCACTGGGCTGCATAATTATCCTCATTTTACAGATGAGAAAACTGATGTTCAAAGAGGTAAAGTGATGTCAAGGTTAAAAACCTAGTAGTATTCTATTAATCCTTGAATGCATATATGGTCTCAGAATTGAAACTAAGGGTTCTGAACAGAAGCAGGGTGGGCCTCCAATGTTTGTTTAACCAAACACATATCTATTGTAAGGTATCTCACCACCAATTTCACTGAAGCTTGACTTATATGATGAGCAGATGCTGTTACTGAAAGACCACTCTTCTTTTACTTCCTTACTCTTCTTCCAGTCTCATGTTCCTTTATGTACATTTTGAAAACTGGGGAAAAACTGGAAATTTATAGGTGTGTCCTCAAACTAAGTACCTACTAGTCTCCCAGCTATACCCACTCTAAAACATGATGGTAAGGTGTGATTTTAAAATGGCTCCCACAACCAGCTTTGGTTATTCAACTCCTCATTATTCTTGTTGGAGGCAAGGTGGAATTAGAATGAGATAGTACTATTTCAGAATTTTGACTGTCGAAGGTTATCAATAGATGATAGCATGCTGTCCAACCTTCCTGACAGAACCTGTGAGTTAAGTGTTATTAGTTAAATATCAGGCTTTCCAATGACTACAATTTTTCTGGGCTTCATAGGGAACCCTGGTTTCAAGAAATCCAGGTCTGATCATTTTACATTTTGAGAGGCTTTGCTTCAAGCTTTACTAGAGGATGAACTATCTTAAAGAAATGCTGTTTGCTATATCATATGCCTAATTTAAGGAAAGAGAGATGTTAGGATAGTATCTATGGTCGCTTTCTTTGTTGCTGCTGTTGAGTCCTTCTCTAAATTTAAGTCTATGCCATCCTTTATAGTCCTACTTCTAAGAAAAAGCACAGCTTCACCTTTCTAGAGGTGGGAGCTACTCAACTCCTACCATATTTTTATTTCACAAAAACACAAGTATGGCTGTCACATATATAACATACTAGAAAAAGGAATCTTGTTGTGGCTTTGGATTTGGTAGCCTGAAGATGCTTTCAAGAATGTAATTATTTTTAAAAGAATGTAATTGATAACCTTTGGATTGTTGCCATTGCATGGCCATGGACATTAACATAGTAATGTGTAATATTAGGTAATATTAGGTCACAATTATTGAACATGCAGAATCTGATAGGTTTGGCACTAAGACTTGTGCTTCAGCTGCACTTTAGACAGCAAATATCTTGTTTAAATCTACACTGCAGTAGTCAATTCCTCAAAGTCAGCCTTGTTCCCATAGTAATGATAAGGATGGTTCTTCTTTACTGAGCCCCGTATCACAGAAAAGGTATGAAGGCAAGATATTTAGTTCAATATTGTAGATAAGATTGTTAATAACTCCACTTATTTAAAACTGTAAAACATCACAACTATCAGTTCTCTCCACTTCTAGGGGAGAAATGGATTTTCTAGCATGATAGGATATTGGGTTAGTAATACAAATTGTCTTATGATACTCTATAAGCCTTGTGACAACCCTGGCTTCTGTAATCTAATACAGTGTATTCTTTTCTATAAATAACAAAGAAATTACTATAGTGAACAGGTTTTATGAATGTTATAAATTGCATATGGCTTTATTTGAAAGATTATATCTACCAGTGAAGTTAATATAAATTAATTGTGTTGTCTTTAACCCAAAAGGTGGATTTTAAATGGCATCAGTTAAATATATTTAACACATTTTCTTTCATTTCTTTTCTTTTGGATAGTAAGAGAAGCAGCTATCCCTGAATGCCTATTGGATCGATTCATTACTTGCATCAGTAAATAAGATGCTCCCTCATTAAGTTTGTTTATTAGCGAGTTTTTTTTTTATTGATTGTTCAAAACATTACAAAGCTCTTGACATATCATATTTCATACATTAGATTCAAGTTGGTTATGAACTCCCAATTTTACCCCAAATACAGATTGCAGAATCACATCGGTTACACATCTATTAGCGAGTTTTGTTAAGTTGGGGTGACCTTATATTAAATTTTGCAGGCAAGGTCTTATAAAAGAAAGAGGAAATGCCCAGTTTCTTTTTTTGCTTTCTTTGGATTTCTCTAGATCACAATTGCAGGTAGAGTGAATGGTGTGGAATGGGAGAAGCCAGCCAGAGATGGAGCAAGGCATTTTTGCCAGAGCTTATTTGCAGGAAAAATTGACATATTTCTGCATTCTTGCTTTCTCCCTGCTTTTCCCATCCTCTCTAAATAAAACTAGAGACTCTAAACATGTACCACACATTTGTTTTTGAGTGGCATGATAAAGATGTATTTAAAACAACAAAGGCTTTCCTGATAATAATAGCTCAGCAAGCAATTTTTCCTAGTATTGGTTCTATTCTGCCTGCAGCCATTTACTTCTGGTTTCTATGCCTATGACTAAAGTCAAAAGCTCTTCAGACAATGTGTGTCCTGGAATACTAAATAAATTTTCTTGGTTGCTAAGAGATGAACTTAGTTTTAACAAGTAAGTTGTGTAGAAAGTTGTGTTTTGTGTTAATTTGTTTTAATGCTTATTATATACTTGTGTTTTGGACCTCTTTCTTAAGACTGTTTCCTTTGAATAAGGGACATTTAATTTTAAGTTTCTTTTAGCACCTTTTCTATATTAACTCATGGAAGGTATTTGTTTTGTCTCCAAATGAAGTTATATTTTTCACTTTCAGCACCTTTTGGAAAGAAATTTAAGAAGCTGAATATGTTAAGCCCTTATAGGGATATTGCTTGTCCTATCACTACGTTCAAATACTTAAATTCATGATACATACTAATAATGCCTTCCATCTGCACTTTACATAGAGATTTTTTAAAAATATTTATTTTTAGTTGTAGTTGGACGCAATACCTCTATTTTATTCATTTTTATGTGGTACTGAGGATTGAACCCAGGGCCTTGCACATGCTAGGCGAGCACTCTACTGCTGAGCCCCAACCCCAGCCCTACATATAGATGTTTTATGTCATTTGAATTTCCCAATTATAAGTAAGTTTTTAAAAAGAGAAGCTATAAACATTTATATATTTTCAGTTTTATCTATCAAATCAAATATAAATATATATGGATAAAGAAAATGTGGTATATATACACAATGGAGTTTTATTAATTATAAAAAAATGAAATTATAGTATTTGCAGGATGGAACTAGAGACCATCATGTTCAGTGAAATAAATTAAACTCAGAAGGCTAAGGGTCATGTGTTTTCTCTCATATGGGGAAGCTAGAGAGGAAAAAGGAAAACAAAGAGGGGGGTGGGTCTCCTAAAAATCAAAGGGAGATCAGTAGAGGAAAGGGACCAAGGGGTGGGAAGTGGGGAGGAGGTGGGGGAGTGTTGGGGAATGATATGGACTAAATTATATTTTTACATTGTGTGCATGTATGAATATGTAACAACAAATCCCATCAATATGCACAACTATAATGTACCAATAAAATGTGGAAAAATGATATATGGAGGTAGCTTATTAAAAATAGTGTTTGGTAATCTCCACCACCCCCTTTAGAAAATACCTAATTTGCTGCTTGTGTGTTAACCAGAGATCTTAATGAGAATTGCTCTTATAAACTTACACTAGGGCTGGAGGTAGCTCAATGGTAGAGCTCTGGACTAGCATGCATGAGGCCCTGGGTTTGTTCTCCAGCACAGCAAAGAAATGAGAGGAAATGGCTATACTTTTAAGGGATAAATCTATTTGGTTTCTAGAATATGAAGTTTCTACTCAGCAGAAGCAATAGCCCAATATAGTGAAACAAGGTTAATCGTTAGATATTTTTTCTTCCATTCATTTTTTCCCACAAGAAATTAATTAAAAAATAACTGTGGGTAAATGGCAGAAAGATCCATAGAGGGGGAGGGAGTGGGAAAATGGAAGAGGAAAGAGAGGTACTGGGGTTTAAATTAGAATAAGACATATCCTATGTTTGTATACTTATATCAAAATGGATTCTACTGTCATATATAACTAAAAAGAATCAATAAAATAAAATAAAAATGAGGCAAAATACAATACATTAAACTTACCATCTTCATCATTTTAGGTGTATAGTTTAGTAGCATTAAATGCATTCATATTGTTGTACAACTATCATCACTGCCATTTATCCACAGAACTTTTTTTTTTCAGTGCTGGGTATAGAACTCAGGGCCTTGCATATGTTAGGCAAGTACTCTACCACTGGGCTACATCCTAGCCCCCACAGAACCCTTTTATTTTTTCTTCCATTTATTTAATTTTTTTAGATGGATTTTGTTGTAGCTGAGGCTGTCCTCAAACTTGGGATCCTCCTGTCTCAGCCTCTCAAATAATTGGGATTATAGGCATGTACCACCATGCCTAACTTCCTTCCCTTTTTTTCTCTTTTTTTTGTTCAGTACTGAATTATTCCAGGGGCACTCTAAAACTGATCTACATCCCCAGCCCTTTTTATTTTTATTTTTGAAATTTTGAGACACAGGGTCTTGCTAACATTGCCCAGTTGGCCTTTAACTTGTGATGCTCCTGCCTCAGCCTCCTGATCACCTGGGATTAGAGGCATGCACCACAGAACCCAACTCTTACATTCATTTTAATAGGGGCTAATTCACTATAGATATTTTGTCTAACCATTCATTGAGAACTGGTCCTAGAGTCACCCTCCTGCCTTGGCCTGACCTCCTCTAACAGAAAATGGTGTAGATCAGATACAAAGAATTTCTCTCATACTCAGTCTGCAGTATTTTGCAGTCACCTCCTCTTTTAGGTAAATGCCCAAAAGAACTTTATAAATGGAATGAAATTTATAAGTAAACAGTTTCCCCAGGAGAAATTGTTCTCATCTCCATGATAAAACCTAACTCCTAGAGATTCTGACCTCTCAGGTTAGAATGTAGGTTACCCATTGGAAATTAAAATCTCCTCCTTCCCTATCCCTTTTTGCATTTTCATTCCTAATTCCACCTCTGCAACCTTTATCCCTTCCCCACAGCACATATGCACTGCCCCACCCACAAAGCTCAATCATGGATCCTGAATTTCAAACAATTGCAGTTACCTTCTAAAAGGTAAAACCTTAAAAACCCTCCAACGTCCTAGGAATTTCATATCTGTTCCATTATGAGCACTTCCTGAAGAAGGAAAGCTCAGTTGTTCCATGAGCCCACATTTACCCAGACAGAAAATCTTTTTTGTTGTTGCACATCCTTACACCCAATAGGACTGATGGCTGCCATGTAGCTCTCTGTCTCAGGTGTGGACTCAAAGGTTTTTCACTTCTGAGTTGAATTCAAAGAATAAATATCTTTTGAAGACCAATGGGTCTCATAGTTTTAGTAAGTGACAGTTATTCCTACTTTAGAGATGAGAGAAATTTGTAAGAATGATTGTTTGCCTCAAGGTCCTAACAGAAATGAGAGAGAAAGGCAGAGGTGAAAGCTTAGTCAATCACGAACCTCCGCAAACCCAGAACTTAAAACTGAAAAGAGACAATCATTATAGTAATGTGACAATCATTATAGTAATATTTGATATTCAAGCAGCCTGGTACTGTTTTCATTTTATTTTTTTGCTTTGTGTTTGGGTTTCATGCAATCAGAAGAAAATTCTCAATGAAGTCACAGAAACATTGAATGTTAATTACCATTGATTGTTATGGACAGTTTGATCCTGAAGGCTAAAGAAGTGAGTTTTTTTCATTTCATAGAAGACTAAAATGTTATGTCAAGTTTTTCAAACAAAGGGAATGATTACTGAACTCATCCATTTCCTTTCATTCCCATTGCACTCCTGTAATTTTTCAGACTGAAATGATACCTGGTGAACTGCAAGCTGATATTTAATGTTGTGTGTTTGCCAAGGTACCTAGTGGTCTCATTTCTACAGCCATATCCAAGAGATAAATGTTTCTGAAAAACATCAGTTTCAGAGACAATGGGAGGAAATCTCTCTGGCTCACATTTGCTGACCTGTCACAGGTGGTAAAAGAAGAGCATGGATACAGTTGTTAATCCACATGATTATTTGAACACCCACCACTGGAATAGTCCTGAATATCAACAAATTCACCCAATATTTAGATTTTATTTTATTTTTTTTTTAATTTTTTATTGTGGGTTGTTCAAAACATTACAAATTTCTTGACATATCATATTCCACACTTTGATTCAAGTGGGTTATGAACTCCCACCTTCACCCCATACACAGATTGCAGAATCACATCAGTTACACATCCATTGATTTACATATTGCCATACTAGTGTCTGTTGTGCTCCGCTGCCTTTCCCATCCT
>NW_026000249.1:30861528-30864238 GCF_001458135.2 Marmota marmota marmota
TATAATGTGGATCTCTGGATATCTTCAAAGACTTACTAAATTCATCCACAGCTGTCCAAATTTATTACCTTACAATGCATCTCATTTATGATCATACCTTGTTACTTGAGAGCAATAAAAAGCAAGAGAAATCAAATGTGTAATTCCAGGTATAGTAAAATCAAGGATATAAGGGAGAAGGATAAATTGACTGAATCTTAAAGAAAAAAATTAAGAGAAAATATATATTAATGCAGGAAATGAACAGCTACAACAAGAAATATCATTTCCTTTAAAGTTTTTGAAGTTTAATGAACATAATGATCAAAAAGAAATGGTTTACAAGATTAAGTATTTTAGTTCTTTTGATTATCATTCAAACAATTTGACAATATGCATAGCTAAATGAATGAGTAATTTTATACAAACACCATAATATAATAATGAACAAGCTTTAGTGCTCATCAGAATAACCTGTCATTTGTTAAATATATAGATTTCTTGGTCCTACACCACTGATTTATTAGATCTAATGACATGATTCCTATACTTTGCATTTAAACAAGCACTCTGAGTGATTATGAGGCATGTGATTCTGCAAATCTAGCAATACTGCTAATGGAAAGGGTTTATGATATTCACTCACATTTATATATCAGTCTGTAGACTGATTTCTCAACCTCAGTATTGTTGACATTCGGAACCGGATAATTCTTCATTGTAGGGACCTTCCCTGTGCATTGTACAACGTATGGTAGCATCTTCTACCCAGTTGTGACAACCAAAAATATCTGCAGACATATGTGAATATACCCTGGGGAGCCAAATCCTCCTTGGTTGAGAAAACACTACTCTATAGGAACCAAAGCCCCTGAAACCTGACTTTATTTTTAGTATGAATACTGATCTTTCTATATCAAATCTATTAATACTGAAGGCTATCTTTCCTAAAACTAGATCAAAGAAAACCTTCCTGAAATGGCCTATCCATCCATTCTGTAATGTCTCAGCTGTTCCATTCAAGTACTAGACACATCAGACTCCAATATTTATATGGATTTTAGTATAAGATAAATTTTACCTTAAACCTTTTATAGGAGTTTTGATCGCTCAAAATAGCTGAGGGATCACAGTTTAATTCTTTACTGCCCCCCTTCATTTGGAACCTGGAGACATTGTTATAGAAATCCCTAATGCATTTTGAGTCTTTATGATATGACAGGAGCACATTGACTTGGGGGACAAATCTTAAAGTTAAGATAAGACTCAAACAATAATAATCCAATCAATGAAGCTTGATAGAATCTAGACAGCCAACATGATAGATACAGAGAAAAATGAAGTGAATTGTAAATTTTCATCATGTGTCACTTAAGGCAACAGTGTTTTTTTCATCTTGTAACTTGCTCCTTCATATCCACTTTCCACTCTTCTCCATCCTACTATAGCTACTCTATACCCTGGGGAGATAGGGAAAACACTTGTTGGGTTTTAGAAGTAACAAAACCACACTGGGGCATGCAGTTCCAATATATTTTCACATTAATTCACAAAGCTACCAGTTTTTAAAATAAGAAAGGGCCATGCAGCAGGACCAGTGTGAGCTCCTTTTGCCATTTGGTTCATTGATCCAGCAGATGCAGTGATATGGAGATGTCATGGCAGACAAAGATATGGTCTGCAGATTTTGATAACCTCTAGTAGAAGAATTTGTGCAAAGACCTCTTAGGATTTTAAAATGAAGCTATGTAAGACCTTTTTTTTTTTCTTGCTGACAACTACCCTTCATTTGGAAAAGCAGTTCATTGCTTGTAGTCAGGTCCTGGTATAGACCAAATAACTGAACAAGTGATCATAAGTCCAAAATGTGCATATGTATGGATCATAGATTCAAATTGTGCTCTACTGAATTATAAAGTTAGTCATATATCACATTCCATTATAAAATGGAAGTGATACCTCTGAGTCCAGGCTGAGCAGGTTCAGGAGGCACAAGCAAACTATTTGAGCAGGGGTTATTTAGGTTCCTAAGGTGCCCATTTCTTTCTTTGGTTCTTATCCTTTAACCCATACATATTACCTCATAGAGAATGCCCTAAGAATAGTGGATGGAAGAGGAGAAAACAAAGGCCTAGATTGCAGAAAGATTTGTACCTTCCAGAGTTCTCAACTATAAGTGGGTGGTTACTGCATTTCACCACTTTTAGGGGAGTCCCCTAAGTCAATGGTGAAGGAATATTCTCCCAAAGGCAAAACTTCAGGCAGCACATCTACTGTCCAGCTAGGGCAAGAGAGAGAGACATGGGTTAATGTCTTAATTTGTTTTGCAAAAAACAGACCTGAGAAACATTGGTTATGCCCCTAAAGTAGATGTGGAATAAGTTCCTAAATAAACTACCTCCAGGAAGGGGAATACAAAGGTATGTTAATGATCCATCTTATCTATGGGCAACTGAAACTCAATCCCTTTAGAGACTCCCTGAGATACTATGTGGAATGTGATAGAGAATTGCCCCACCAAGGACAAGAAAACCAAGATATATTATTCATGTCCCTCATTGGCTGGTGTTTCCCTTGTGAATATCAAATTCCCACCATTTTCATGCAGTCCTATTCTCAGATTGAACAAAGTCCCAGAAGAAAGCCCTCAGGCAGGGAAGTAGAAAGACTGGTTCAGTTAAAACAGGGAGCTAGCAGAGGTCTTGGAATATTCTACTACAGCATATGGTAA
>NW_026000249.1:30867626-30889649 GCF_001458135.2 Marmota marmota marmota
TATATATATATATACACACACACAATGGAACAGAATAGAGGATCCAGAAATAGTCCTTTAAATTTAAGGAAATGATCTTTCCCAAGGATGGCAAGACAAGTCAGAGAGGACAAAACAGTCTTTTCAACAAGTGGGATGGGGGATGTAGCTTAGCATGCACCAGACCCTGGGTTTGATCCACTCAACAACTGGTGTTGGGATAACTGGATATCCAAATACAAAAGTATGAAGTCAGACTTCTTCCTCACACTATACACAAAAATTAACTCAAAACAGATTTAATGCCTAAATATAAGGGCTAAGACTATAAAAACTTTAGAAGAAAATGAGTAAATGTTTTAAATCTGGGTTAAGCGATACTTGATTGATAATACCAAAAGCACAAGCAACAAAAAAATAGATCAATTTGAGTTTATAAAAATATTTTTTAAAAGTTTCATTATCTGGATATCCTCAAGAAACTGAAAAAAAAATAGAATGAGAGAAAATATTTGCAAATTATCTCATATCCAGAATATGCGAAGAACTCCTACAGCACAATGGTAAAAAAGATAGACTACCCAATTTAAAAAAACAAGGAAAATATTAAAGAGACACTTCTCTAAAGAAGATATATAAATGACCAATAAGCATATGAACAGATGATTAACAGTGTTCATCACTGGGGGAATGAAGAGTCAGATGAAGAGCCAGGCATAGTGGCACATCCTAGAATCCCAGCTACTTGGGAGGCTAAGGCAGGAAGATTCCTTGAGCCCAAAAGGTGGAGGCCAGCCTAGGCAACATAGTGAGATTCTTCCTCAAAAATAAAAAAAATCAAGGTCCAGGGATTTAGTGCAGTGGTAGAGCGCTTGCCTACCTTGTACAAAGCCCTGGATTCTATCCCCAGCACTGCAGATAAAAACAGAAATTTAATTAAAAATCATAATGAGATGCCACTTCACACTTTCCAAGATGGCTATAATAAAAAAATACAGACCATAATAAGTGTTGCAGATGACAGGGAGACATTGGAACTCTCATACATTGCTGGTGGGAATATAAAATAGTACATTCATTTGGGAAAAATAATTTAATAATTCTTTAAATGGAGTGGAGAAAAATGGTGAGTGACTACTAAAAAGTATAGATTTTTTCTTGGGGTGATGAATGTATTCTAAAATTCCATGTGATGATGGTTGCAATCTCTGTGAATATTCAATGAACCAAAAATCATTGATTTATAACTTTAAATGGATGAATTATAGGGTATGTAAATGATAGGTTAATAAGACTAGCAGCCATTTGTCCCCACAGTGTAACATTTTCATCCTTTTCCTAACTGCCTGTCTTTCCTGAGTTAATGTCATTTGTGAAAGAAGAGAAATATATGTAAAAACTTCTTTGCTAATGATCTTTAATTACCCAAGAGCCTCCAGAGGAAATTGTGTTGCTTCTATCTTAATTGCTTTGTTTTAGATTTTTGTATATAACTAGAATTTCTTAAGAACAATGGCATAATTATTCATTTAAAATCTATCTTGATGCAAGGGCATCTTTTATACCTGAGTGTAATGCTTTTCTTTTTCCAGAGATGGGGCTGTGAAACTCAGGAACCCACTGGATGTGCTGGCCACTGTGCAAGCCTTGAGAAAAAGGCTGAGAATATAACGAAATACAGGATCATGAGCAAACACACAAGAATATGCTGCCAGACCTTGAAGTTGTGTCAGTGACTGTAGATAGCAATTTGGTACTTATAAACATAGAAGGAATAAAACCATAAAAATGCAAACCATAACACTGTGCAAATACAATAATAAAACCAGATGGTATATGAGTTCCCTGGGGAAATGGGAAATGGGTGGGTAAAAGAAAAGGAAAAGGCTGAGGATGGGACCCAGGGAATTTAGTGGCTCAGAAAATGAAGGGTCTTGGGGAACTAGATGAAGAACAGGGAGAAACAGTACAATCTGATGGGTCAATGTCAGATGCAGCCAAGTGATAATGCGGTAGATATATTCCTTCATATCTGGGTATAAGGAGCTCATTGGTAACCTTAGAGAAAAGGGGCCCTGTGGATTTTTGAGGACACAAGTCAGATTTTAGGAAGTAAAAGGATATGGAAGAAACAGAGGCATCATTTGCATTTGACTTTTGAAAGAAGAATGCAGAGTTAGGGGTATAGCTCAGTGGTAGAGCACATGCTTAGTATGCATGAAGCCCTGGGTTTGATCCCCAGTACTAAAAAATAAAAAGTAAAAAAAAAAAGGTGAATGGCAACTGAAAAAGATAGATGTTTTCAGTGTTTACATATTGAGTTGTAGAGTATAGAGGCTTTTTCTAGGTAGAGTGAAGGAAGCTATTATATGTTTCAAGAAAGCTTGGCTACCTTAGCTATCTACATTTGGAAAGGGGAAGAAAATTAATACAGCACAATCCTGCCCTCCTATTTAATGAGTCTCTTTATAGATTTCTTTATTTAAATAATTTTTATGAACTACAAGAAAGAAACTATCAAAAGATTTCTCTTACAGGCTTTGTCACAAAACAAAACTACAGGTCCCAAGGAATTCATATGAATTGGACAGGCATGTCCCTAAACCAATCCAGAAACTGTTTAGTTTCTAGATGATTAAAGAAAGATATTTGGCAGCTTCCAGAGTGACCTATGATACTGTAATAGCAGTATTTGCTTAACTAAATTATAAAAGTACAGAGAGATGAAACTTTTCAACGTGCCAATAAGTAAATACTAATTGCTTACTATAAACTTGGCTTATCTTATAGGACCAACAGTAAAGAGTAATATGGGAGCCATAAACTATCTCCTGTCAATAGCCTCCTGTTAGGAACATTGGTAGATTAAAGATGTGATTTCTCAAAGGGACTTAAGTATTGAGGCACAATGCCAGGGACATTTTGTTCCACTCCACAGCAATAATTTCTGCTGTGTCAGTCCTTTTGAGATTAAAGGCCATTTTGGAAAAGTAGTGAAGTTTCAGAACATATCCACAAAATAAATCTGACTATTACTCTAGATTTTTAAATTCCTTTTATTTTTAAAGAGCGGTAGACATTTGAAAGTCTATTTCTAGAGCTCCTGCCTCACAGTCTTAGGTCACAAAGACATTTCTTGCTGAGAAATGGTTTAGGATTGAGAGGCTGCTGATGCCTTGGTGATAAACTATAGGATCACATTTAGGAGACAGACAAGGTCCCTGCTCTCAGGCAGTTCTCACTCAGCTAAGAGACATCCCCGGCTCTTACTGAATTGCTTTATGGATTCACACATATGAAAGTAGTCTCAAGTTGTCTAGTCTAGAAGTAGGCCATGGAGGAACTAAGCCCTTTCATTCACTGGTGAGAAAGGAGGAAGTGCCCTGTAGTTACCAGTTCCCCACATATGTGCATTTCTTTGTGGCAGATTTAGTTTTCTGTGCCTTAAGAACAGAGAAGCCAGAAACCAATGACAGTGTTAACAGGATGAAAGTTTGTTATAGTATGAGGGTCCTCATGGTCTTCTTTTAGAACATTCCATGGCTCCCATTCCTAAGGACTTGCCAGGCCAGATTCTCCTCTTTCCCTGAACACTCGAATACTTCTCCTGCCATGTTTGTGTGTTTATTAAGGCTCAGATTAAGGGATGCTTAGGTATCACCCCATGAAGAACTTTAATGGGAATATGGAACACATTTTGTTGAATTATATTTGTAATGCTTTGCTTAATATCTCCAGATGATTGAGAATATTTAAATTTTCTAAATAAAATATTCTTTTTTAGAATACAGATAAGATTCTTATGAGACTGTTCCTTGAGTATAAGTGCATTTTACAGAGGAAAATGGAGATTTTTTTTGTGATTTCAATTTAGCGGAGAATTATAAAAAGAACCAGCTGTTCTAAAGGCTGCCCAAAATATTAATCTAACCCTAGACTCTCTCTTTTCCATAGCTATTTTTGTGTTCTATGTAAAATGTCTCTTACCGTTTTTCTCGGAACATGCGTTAGCATTTTCCAAAGTTGGCCATGTTTTCTTGGCAGTCTTGTTACACCCTTGGGGTTTCTTAGTCTCTATTTTTACTACTTTGAAACAGAAAAAATGCATGTGGAAGATTTATAAGTTTCACATTTCAGAGTTCTTTTTCTTTTAGTGGGGAAGTTTAAAATGTCTCTAGAACAAACCTATCTCTACATTTCATCAACCATGTAGGAGGCAGGAAAGCACATTTTATGAGCAAAGGCTTTGGGAGCAGGAAATTTCCGTTCTACTATTTACTAGCTACTGTCACTGGGCTTTAGTTCCCTCATTTATAAAATGGCAATATTAATAGTGCTTGCCTTCACAGGGCTGTGGGGAACATAACATGAGATAACGCATATGAAGAGCTCTGGCCAGTGCTGGGCATGGAGAAAGATCTCAATAAATGTTAGTAATGATGGTGGTGATGGTGATAAAGGATTCAGTCTTGAAAAGTTGTATTGCTCCATTTCAACATAGCATTTTCAGATAAGAAATCAGATCGCATAATCTAGCAAGGTTATTTGAATTTGCTATGTGGAAGGGAAATTTACTTCTTTGGATGCCATATCTTCTTACTCAACTGGGGTGTGTGCGTGTATGCATGCACAGTGTTATATTTTGTGTCCCTGCCTTAATAGTCAGTTTTTCTTGAAAAATCTAACACATTTTTGTGAAAAATCTAATACAACTTTTGATATTGTGCAGTGCATGCAGTAAGCATTCTGCAAATATTTAAAACCAAATTCTTTTGCAAAATTTTACTAGTAAAAAAGATTTTTATCTTATGAATAGTGAGAAGACATTTATTTTGAAAGTACAAGTGTCTCTCCGTGTTTTCAGGAGATCCATTCCAGGACCTACTGTATAAACCAAAATCTAAGGATAGTCAAGTCCCTTATATTAAATGACATAATAATAAAAGGCATAGCATTTGCAAACAACTTACATACTTGCTCTCATATACTTTAAAGCACCTATGGATTGTGTATAATGCCTACTGCAATGTAAATGCTACATAAATAATTACAATGTATCATTTATGGAATAATGAAAAAAGTCTGCACATGTTTAGTTACAGATGCAATTTTTAAAAATATTTTTGATCTGTGTTTGTTTGGATCTGCAGTTGCAGAATACAAGAATACAGAGGGCTGACTACAAATGGAATTAAATTTGTAAATAAGATCTTAGAAACTGTCTAGTCTTGGTCTCTTTTCCTAAGGATTCAGCCTCACTTACCCTTGCTTTTACATAGCTCAGTGTGTGTCACACAATGAAATAAAGTAAATTGTTGCTAATAATGGGCAGTCTTCATGTTAGAGATATTGATATCAAGCCATATAAACCTACTTGGAGTAACAAAGGAAATTTACTAAGTGGAAATGAGAAGGAACACATAATCAACATGAAGCTGAAGAACTGCACTTGAGAATGAGCCAGAGAGCAGGAAAGCTCTGGCAAGTTAGGGGCAGTAACCCTAGCTATGACCTTTGTAGTACGAAGCATCTGCACAGCATGCTGCCCAGAGAAAGAGAGCCTACATCTCTATTTCTTCTATCCATGGGTGATGATCTCCAGAATCAGAGTATTCTGAGGGTGTGTGATTGGCCAAGGTCATATCACAGACTCACAAGTGGGCTGGTTCAAGAGGTGTGGGGGAGGAGGAAAAGGAATCTAACTCATCCTCTTCTGTAATGATAGTTAGTACTGAGAACCATCCTTCCTAGGATGGAGGAGGGGCAATTTCCCAAAAAGAAACCATGGTACTAGTATGAAAGTAGAATGGATGCTGGGCAGTTCCAAATGGAAAATGTCCATTATTCCACATTGCTAACATTCTGATTCTTGACATCAGACATAGTCTATCATCTAGCCAGTCTTTATTTAGCCTGTGTAAACCTTAAAACATGGTCTGAGATATCCCACTTTGCTATTACTGTCATTTATGTGGTCTAAAGATAGTCCTATATGTCCTCATCTTGCTCTCCTCAGGTTAGGATGAATTTATTTATTTATTAATTTACTCAAATAAGCGGGAATAAATCAAAAGCTGTGTTTTCCTGCAAGTTAAAAACAGCTTATGCAGCACTGGGAAAATTTTGCTAATTTTATTAAAATTGGGCTGGTATAGGTAAAATATATTTATTTTTCACCAAAGGGAATGCTTCTAACACAGTAAAGAATCCTGTTACTTTGAACACAACTAACTTAAATTGGTTGGTTCTTATATTTTTTGAATGCCATTCTAACTTAAGATATCATTCTTTTCAATTAATACCTTTTGCTTTTATGTTCCAGGGGAAAACTTATCCATTTCGGGGAGCATTTCCTCCTGTGTGGAATCCTCTTGCATATCTGGACTACAACAATCTGTGGCGGACAATGGATAATATGGGAAAGGAGGTAAAATGTGTGTTCAGTTTGCACATGAGCTATTCGTGAAATAGTAGTGTCACCTGTTTAATATCCTTCCATAGGGCAGGGAATATTGCTCTGGACATTAATGCATATGCTTTCCAGTGCACCCAACAACTCACCAAAGGTGGTAGGTTTTCTACTCAACAATTGGATAAAATGAGCACCAAGAGGTTATGTAATTGACTAAAGACCACACAGCAAGGGAACCAGAATTCAGACTTATTCCTACTTATACTAATGCCAGTATACCTTCGATCTTATGCCATTGAACTTTTATATGACATTTTTGCCAAATATCTCTACTTAAAGTGATCTTGTCCATCTATAATACCACTTTAAAAAGTAAAGGAAGGAAGAACTTGCTGCCCCAAGATTTTTTCACTTAGTTTCAGGTTCTATAAATTTGAATTGGTGACCTAAAATGGGTATTAGCTTTCAATAATAATGTTATTATTTTTTTAATGATCATCCTAATCATAATTATATAAGTTTATACATATTCTTTTTTTAAAGAGAGAGAGGAGAGAGAGAGAGAGAGAATTTTTTAATATATATTTTTCAGTTTTTGGTGGACATAACATCTTTATTTTATATTTATGTGGTGCTGAGGATCGAACCCAGCGCCCCCACTCCCCGCCGCATGCCAGGCAATCACGTTACCACTTGAGCCACATCCCCAGCCCTATACATATTCTTATATGTAATTATGATCATTATCATTATTATTTTGGCAACAACGTTAAGGTAAAGAGCCTTCCCACCTCTACATAGAATTCCAAGCCAATCACACATTCCAACAGAGACCAATAAATCAATTTTTAGAGGTTCTCATAAAGGCCTCTTTGAGGGTTTGTGGTGGCATTTACCATAACACCTGAGTGTGGGACCTTCTTTCCTTGCAGATTCCAGCTGATGCTCCCTGGCAGGCCCCTCATGCTGAGGAATGGGACAAGATGACCATGAAAGATCTTATCGATAAAATCTGCTGGACAAAGTATACTTGATTATTCAAAATTTCCTTTTTATCTTCCCTTCTGATCTTTTCTATCCTGTCTTAAATTTCAGCACTTTTCTTAGTAACTTGCAGGAAAAAAGTTAAGAGGAAATCTAGTAATCTAACAGTTGGTATTAACTTTGAGGTCACTTTAGGTACTTCAGAGCAGGTTTGAACAAAGAATGAATAAAAAACTTAATTAGGTACCTAGAGTAGGACATATTTTAATAAAGGAGTCTTATGGTCTTCAATAAAATCAGTTAATTATGCTTTTCTATTATATACAGTTTGTCTACAAGAGCATTTGTGGTGATATTTGAAAAGTAATTCTATAGATGTAGAATAAATAGAAACTAGAGGGAAGCTAAGAAAATATAAACTTTAATCATTTCTTATAGTTCACTAGTACATTTATGACTCAATGTCAGGGATACCTTCTGAGAAATGTGTTCTTAGGCAATTTCATGGTTGTATGAACATCCTAGAGTGTACTTTAAGATGGCTACTACATCAATAGGCATATAATCTCACATGACCACCATCATATATGTGATCCACTATGGATCAAAATGTCATCATGTGGAGCATGACTCTATTAGTTTTACATTTATTTTAAAATACATATTTATGTACTTATTAGCATGTAGTTATTTCGGGTCTACTATATGAGGGTACTGTATCAGGCACTGACTAAGGAATGGTGTTGAACTTGTCATGAAGCTTACATTCTAGCAAGCAAGACTGACACTGAACATACACTCTAAGAGAGTGCCTACAGCAGATAGAAACTCATCTGGTCTGAGGATAAAATAAAGCATTTCTTGGTGCAGCATTCTTAAAACTAAAACTTGGGAATTAGTGCGTCAATTAAGAATGAATTGCAGGAAAATGGGAGAGACAGGAAGGATACATGGTTTGGAGGATGGTTTCTTCTAGGAGCAGCCCACAGGACAGAAGAGGTAGGTGGTATTGGGGTACAGTATCCTCTAAGAATGGCCCAAAGAGGCTGGAAGAAGGCAGGAAATTGCGGATGTTGTAAGAGAATGGTATCTTTTGTCATGTGAATTAATTGAGTCATAAGGCTTGGGAGAAGAGAGCAATGTGTGATATGGTGTATGATGTGGGGGAAAAATATCACACAATAATGAGTTACAGATTCTGAGAAGGGTGGATGATATGTATGTGTTAGTATCTTTTAGGAATGACCCACAGGGCCAGGGTGAGAAGCAGAAAAGGTAAATGGTATGGGTTGGATGATATTTTCCAGAAATAACCCACAAGGACAGGGAACACAGGAATGGTGGATGGTGTGGCAGGAAGATATCTCCCAGGAATGACTCATAGGGGATTGGGGGAGACAGAGAAGGGTAGATGAGGTAGAGATATATATTGTAGGAATGAATCAAAGCTTCTAGCGAGGAACAGGGAAAGTTAGATGGTGTAGGGGGATGCTGTCTTCCAGGAATGACCTCCAGCGGCAGAAAGAGACAGGATAGAGGATAGTGTTGGGGGAGGGTACCTTTCAGGAATTATCCACTGAGTGCCGTCTGGGAGACAGGAAGGATGGGTGTTGTTTGGGCACTCGTATTTTACAAGAATGAGCCAGGGTCAGAGATTCTATTCAGGAAGAATGGATGGTGTGGCAAGATGGTATCTTCCAGGAACAACCCACAGATGCAGAGAGGAGATAGATGGAGAGTGGATTGTGACATTAATGATAATTTCCTCTGGGCCTGTGCCTAGGGATTGGGGGGAAGACAAAGAAGCTTGGATGTTGAGGGTAGGTGATAGTATCTTCCAGGGACAGGGGAAGCAGGAAGGGTGGATGGTATTGGGACAATATTGTTTTCCAAGAATGATTTACTGGGTGGAGGAATAGGGTGGGGAGACAGGACACAGGGAAGTTGTGATGGATTTTCCAGGAGTGAACCATTGTGGCTGGGGGAGGAGAGAAACAGGGAATGGATAGTGAGGAGAAGGGGATAGGATCATTAAGGACTGATTAACTGGGACTTTGGGGACCTCAGGTAAGGATGATATCTTCCAGGAATGATCAACAGGAGCAGGAGGAGACAGAATGGATATATGATGTTGAAGGTACATTTTTCATGAATGACCCAAAGGAGATGGGGGAAGAAGAGACTATGGATCCTGTAGGGGTATGGGAAGGTTGAGGGGGAGTATCTTCCAGGAATTAGTTCTAGGGGCTGGGGAGAGGCTGGGAAGGGTAGATATGGTGGGAATGCTATCTTCCAGGAACAACCTATAGTGACAGAGAGTCAGGGAAAGTTGGCTGGTGTAGGGGGATGCTGTCTTCCAGGAATGGCTCAATGCGACAGGAAAGATGGATGTTGTGGCAGGCTGATATCTTCCAGTAATGCACAAAGAGGCTTGGGGGAAATGGGAAGAGTCTAAGTTTTAGGAGTGGGATGATATCTTCCCAGGAACAACCCAGAGGGCAGGGGAAAATGAGAGATTAGATGGTGAGGATATTATATCCCAGGAATGCACGTCAGGGCTTAGGGGGAGACTGGTGGAGTGTGTGAATAGTATTTTCCAGTAGTGACTCAAGGGGCTTAGTAAAACAAGATGTGTAGATGGTGATGGGGGTGGAAGGGCTGGTATCTTTTAAGAATTAGGCACTGGACAGTATAGGAAAGAAAAGAAGAACAGATGTGGATAGGATGGTGTCTCCCAGGGATGGTCCATAGGGGTAGGGAGAACAAGAAGGGTGGATGTTGTTTGTAGAATGCTATTTTCCTGAAATGATCCAATGCATGTGGAGGGTGGTAGGTAGGAAGCATGGATGTTTTGCAGGGGTTGATGATATATTCTAAGAATGAGCCCAGGTCATGAGAGAGATGGAAGGGAAGGTGGATGGGGAAGTGTTATTTCCCAGGAAAGAGTTAAGAGTCTGGGAAGCAAACAGAAAGAGTAGGTAGTTTGGTAAGATGATGTCTTCCAGGAATGACCCACAGAAAAGTTGGATGATGTAGGGGAGGTGGTATTTTCCAGAATTGATCCATGGGTGTAAGAGAGAGACAAAAACGGCAGATATATGTTTCATAAATGACCCATAGGAGCTAGAAGACTCAGGGAAAGTTGGATGATAGAGGATATATTTCCCATGAATGAGCCAAAATCAATTGAGAAGAAAGAAATAACGGATATTAGGGTAGGAAGGTACATTCAAGGAATGACCCACAGAGGGACACTAGAGGGCATATCCTGGAAAGCGTAGTGTCTTCTAGGAATACACCATAGAGTATGGAGAAAGATATATGTGGTGGTGTGTGGTAGATGATATCATCCAGGAATGACCCATAGGTGGAGGGGAAGACAGGAGAGGTAGATGTTTTAGGGAGGGTGTTATCATCTAGGAATGACCCATAAGGGCTAGAGGGAAATGAGCAAAGTAGGACAATTGCTAAAGATGGTATTTTGGTGTTGGGGCAGAATGGTATATTCCATAGCAGCAGGGATAGGAGTGGAGATAGGAGTTGGGGGGGGAGGTTAGTATGGTGGGTAGTTGTTGGGGGGATAGTGTCTTTCAGGAGTACTCCACAGCAGGAATGAGGAAGATAGGGAAGAGTAGATGTGGTGTGGGGGGATGTATATTCCAGTAATGGCATAAGAGGACCTGGGGAAAACAGGGAAAGTCCGATGATTTAGGAGGATGGTATGTTCTAGGAATTACCCACAGAGGCAGAGGAAGACAAAAAGGGTGGATGATGTTTGGGAGATGGTCTTCCAAAAATGAGCCAGGGTAAGGGGCTATACCCAAGAACAGTGGATGGTATGCCAGGGTGGTATCTTTCAGGGGTGACCCACAGGCACAAGGGGGAGATGGAGGGTTAACAGTGGGTGTAACTGTAATATCTTCCAGGAATGGCCCATTAGGTAGAGGAAGGAAGCATGGAATTTATCTTCCAGGAATGACTCACAGGTACAGGTGGAGATAGGAAGTACAGATGGTGTGAGTAGATGGTATCTTGTAAGAAAGAGAGGGGATAGGGGCTGAGATTGTGGCTCAGCGGTAGAGCGCTTGCCTAACACATGCGAGGCCTTGGATTCAATCCTTGGCACCACATAAAAATAAATAAATAAAATAAGGATATTGTGTTCAACTACAACTAAAAAATAAACTTAAAAAAAAAGAAAGCGAGAGGGGATAGTGGGACAAAAGAGCTGCCAGTATGGAAGGATGGCATCTTCTCAAAATAGTTCAAAGGGGCCTGGGGATATGACATGAAAAATTTGTGGGACGGGAGGTAATATCTTCATGGAATGATTTACAGGGGCTTTGAGGAATCAGGTAAGTGTAGATATAATCAGAATGGTGTCTCCCAGGGATGATCCACAGAGGCAGGAAGAGACAAGTGAAGTGGATCATATTGGAGGGAAAAGTATATTCTATGAAAGATCCAGTGTATCAGGAAGGGGAGACAGGATGTAGGGATGTTATGGAGGTGATGGTATATTCCAGGAATGATCCAAAGGGTCTGAGGGAGGGCAGCGGTTCCTCTGTGTGTTGAGGGGGGTGGTATTTCCCAGGAATTAGCCACTTTGACAGGAAGAAAGAAAAAAAGTTGAATGGAGTAGGGGGATGGTATCTTCAGGAATTGACTCTTTGGGTATAGAAAAGTAAGGGTGGCTGCTGGGGAAGGATATGAAGGGCATTCCAGGAATTACCCACAGAGGCAGGGGAACAAAGGATAGGTGGATGGTAATGGAACAGTGCTATCTCCCAGGAGTGTTTCACTGGGTAGACGACTGTCAGGAAGGGTGGAAGTTGTGAAGAGAGATGGTGTCTTCCAGCAAGAAACCAGGGTCATGGGGGAGAAGAAAGGATGTTTGGTGAGAGAAAATGTGTTATCTTCTAGGAAAGAACCAGGATCACTGGAGAGATAGAGTGTATGATGTGGCACCATGGTATATTCCAGGAATGAAAGGGGTGGGTGTAGATGGAAGGGTGGATAATCTGTCTTGGGGATAATATCTTCTCCAAGTGCACCACAGGGGCTGAGGGGAAGACAGAGAAGTATAGATGTGGTGGGATATTGCAAATAAAAAGGCTGGGGATCTAGCTCAGTGGTAGGGTACCCTGAGTTCAATCCCTAGGACTATAAAACAACAATCAAAAAATGGTATTTTCTAAGAATTGAACCTTAGAGGTATGGAAAAGTTAGGGAGGTAGCTGCTGGGGAAGGATGGTATATTTCAGGAATGATCCACAGAGGCAGGGGGAGACAGGATGGATGAATGGTGTTGGGACAATGGTATCTTCCTGGAATGTTCCACTTAGTGGAACGGTGGGCAGAAAGGGTGGAAATTGTCAGGAAGAATGATATTTTCCAGCAAGTTGCTAGGGTCCTATGGGAGACCGGGGTAGGGGGTGGTTGATGGGGGAAAAAGTGAATATTTCCAGGAAAGAACCAGTCATTGAGGAGAGAGGAATGGTATGGCAGGATGGTATATTTCAGGAAGGATCCATAGATTTAAAGAGAGATGGGAGGGTACTGAGGGGATGGTATCCTTCAGGAATGCACCAATGGGATTGATAAGGGGAGATGGAAGGATAGATTTGGTGGGTATGGTATATTCCAGGATTGACACATAGATGTTGGGTGAGATAGGGAAAGTTGGGTTATTTGGGAACATGGTATGTTCCTGGAATTACGCACAAGGACTATGGCATAGAAGGATGGAGGGGTATAGGGGATGATATCTTCCAGGCATTACCCAAGGGGTCTAGGGTAAACAGGATGGATGTATTGAGTTGGGTGGATGATATCTGTCAGGAGTGAGCCACAGAATAGGGTAGGATATATAGGGAGTTTTGGTATAGGTGGGATTAGATATTCCCAGAATCACCCACAAGAGGCAGGGGAAGTTAGGGTGGATTTGGGGAGATTGGTATTTTCCAAGATTGATCCACTGAATGAGGGGTGCAAGAAGCATGAAAGTTGGCAGGTGGGGTTTATGGTTTCTCCAAGGATAGAGCCAATAACAGGAGGGAAACTGGAACCTTGCATAGTGTGGCAGGGTGGTATCTTTCAGGAATGATGCACAGTGATTGGGGGAAACAGGAAAGAAGAATGGTTTATTCCAGAAATGACCTAAAGAAGGTGGGAGGAGACAGGGGAGGGTAGAAGCGGTAGGGAGGGTATCTTCTAGGAAGGAGCCACAGTGGCAGGGGAAGACAGAGAACATTTTATATTGTAGGGGGATAATATCTTCTAGGTAGGGAGAACAGGGAACAACTTTTGTGAGGATCCTGGGATGGGAAAGATATAGGCAGGTTTTAGCAACTGGATGGTCAGTGTGCCTGGATCATAGAGATAATAAAAATAAATGGTATAAGGGAAGGTTGGGTACTGGTTGAGCAGCCTGATGTGCAATATGTATTGACTACATTTGAAATCGTACTTTTCTCTGTTTTGGGCTATTGAGGGGTTTTAAGCAGAAGTTTGGGGTGTTTTTTAGTTTTATAATTTTAAAAGACCTCATTGCATATAGGACAGAAAATGATATGAAAGGAAATGCATAGGGAATGTATGGGGAATGTAGAAGCACCCACTTTTGTGGGCCAGATGAGAGACATTAGTATCCTGAACTAGGGCAGAGACAAAGGAGATAGGATGTTTGTTACAATAGATGAGAAAAACTATCCCTAATGGTCCCCAACAAGAACATTGATTCTTAGACATAACCATGCTTAGCATATTTGTAGCTAACCCAAAATTAGTTAATTAATTTCTTCCTCCTCCTCCTCTTCTTCTTTTCTTTTTTTCTGGGGGGGGGCAGTACACAGTACTAACTGGGGGTTGAACCCAGAGGCTTGTGCATATTAGGCAAGTGCTTTACTATTAAGCTACATCCCATCCTTTTTTATTTTTTATTTTGTTGAGACACTGTCTTGGTAAGTTGTCCAGGCTAGTCTTGAACTTTGGATTTTATTGTCAGCCTCTGCAGTACCTGGGATTACAGGCTCCATAATTTCTTTTTTTAATCTTTATTTTGTTTATCTTCATGTGGTGCTGAGGGTCAAACCCAGTGCCTTATATGTGTGAGGCAAATGCTCTGCCACTGAGCCACAACCCCAGCACTCCGTAATTTCTTAAAGAGGGAGAAAACTTATTTTTCCAAGAGTTAAAAATGCATTCCTTTGGAACTTGAGCCTATGAGGTTTCTTTTTCTCAAAAAAGCAATGGAAGTACTTGCTAAAAATACTACATTTCATTTCTTTATGATACCAGGGGCTGAATCCAGGGGTGCTCCACCACTGAGCTACATCCCCAACCCTTTTAATATTTTTTTGAGATAGGATCTCACTAAGTTGCCAAGGCTTTCCTTGAGCTTTCAATTGACCTGCCTCAGCTTTTTGAATAACTAGGATTATAGGTGTGTACTACCACGCCTAGTTCTACTTGCATTTTGAAAACATGTGCTCCTGTGAATCATATACCTATTCTCCTCTCTTTCTGTAAACAGGACTGCAAGGCAGTTTGCTTCTCTTTTTGTGAATATCAATGTGACCTCTGAGCCCCATGAGGTATCTGCCTTGTGGTTCTTGTGGTATGTGAAACAATGTGGTGGAACAACTCGGATATTCTCAGTCACCAATGGAGGCCAGGTATGGCATGCCTATTCCAAAATTGTAACTGTATTTATTATTTTACACTCACCTAGAGCAGTGTCATAATAATTGGTTCAGTATTTCCAGTCATGAATAATTAGCGATGTAAAATGATCTAAAAAAATCTCATTTCCTTTTTTTTATTCCAAGTAAAGAATATTTCATTTTGAATTAATTAGGTCCTGGGAATTACATTCTTTCCTTTTGGAGGTAGAAAAAATTAAGCAAATTAATGGAGAAGAAACTAGAAAACTAAAAAAAAATTAGCTTCAAAAAAGTTTAAGTATTTGTAAAATTATTGCACTGAAAATCATCTCTATTCTAAACATAAGGCTTTGGTGCCATTTTCATAGTTATTTATTTATATTAACTGTTACATAATGGAAATGACTGTTCTAATTAACTCAGTGATTTATGGTCATTCTTTTCATAGTAAATTCTATAGTTTGGATTCCAAATTTCTGTTGTCCATTTTTATTTGCCCAGTTTCCATACCACTTCCATGAATTCTAGTTTCCTGGTTCCTCAGACTCTGAGATTCTTTACATTAAAGCTCCATATTCAAAGAGAATGAGTATCTCTTTTCTAGGAATATTATGCTTGGGAGTGAAGAGGTTTAATTAGTAGCAGTTTATTTCTAATTTATACTCTATTCTTTGAGTCCCAGAATTCTGAGTGCATTTTACAAGGTGTAAAAGTCTTTCTCCCCCCAAGTGCACTATTTTTCTTAGATCTACAGAAGTTCCCAAGTTATTCTTGTGACACTGAGAGTTATTGTTCATTGAATGCTTAGTTTTGGCAAATGCAGGACTGTTGCATTTTTAAGTGTCTTTAATTAAAGGCAGAATTCCCACATTACTCTTCTTAACCCATATTTTGCTTTGTGAGGTATCTTTATGCATATATGTTATTTGCTCATTCATTCAGAAGAGTCAGGATATTTCTAAACAAACCCTACAGGACCTTATGGAAAGTTACAGTTCAGATTATGAATCTCAAGCCATTATCACAATAACTTCCTAAAGAAATTAAGTTCCCCCCTTACAATGTAATTAGACAAATACTAAACATAGAGGGATAGATAGTGGACAATATTGTAATAGTTTGTGATCTTTACATTACACTAAAATTCAGAGCAACCCTTGGAAAACATGGGTCAGGTTGTAGATTAAGTGGTACCTGTTTCTTGAGGAAGGACAAATTATGAATTTAGGTTTGAACCACCATGGGGATAGTTTTACAAATAACTTTAGTGCTGCCATAAAATAATAGCCAGTTATAAAAGTGAAAAAAATTACTGTGTGGATACTCATGATTGAGGTACTTAATTGTCAATTGTGGACTGTGCCTCAGCCTACTGACATGCGTTTTTAGCCATCCAATGAATATTCTGCAATAAGCTAATAATATTCCCCTGTTTCTTAGAAAATGCACCCACTGGGACAAGCACAGCTCCCTCCACTTCCCAAGGACCCTTCCATGCTCTACTCTCTTAGGTATCTGAAGCCCACAGACTTGCTATTTCCTTTCAATCAGGGCAGTACTGGCATAGCGGAACAGTTTTTCTGACCTGTAATTTTATGAACTAGTAATGGCTTTTTAGTGCTAGAAACTATACAGAGGATAACTGTACAGAGAATCCAATTTATTTTGTATGTTGTCAGTGCTCAGTATCATTCAAAATGTTAAAGATGATATATCACACCCTCTCCAAAGACTATGATTGTGTTTGAGGTGATGTTTTTCCTTTGCCTCTATCTTAATGGTTAGTGTTTGGAGAGTGTTTGGAGAGTGGAGGTCTGGCTGTGACTTTCTGGAGGTTTCCTAATCAGTGGAAAATAAGATTTCCCTCCATTAGGCTTTTACAGTATCTCCTTTCCTGTCTACCTCTGTCTGTAGGAACGGAAATTTGTAGGAGGTTCTGGTCAAGTGAGTGAGCGGATAATGGAACTCCTTGGGGACCGGGTGAAATTGAGCCATCCTGTCACCTATATTGACCAGTCTGGTGCCAACATCACCATAGAGACACTGAATCATGAATGCTATGAGGTAATTTTAGTCAAAAGGAGTCTATAGTAAATACGCCTTGTGTCTTCTGCAGTTTCTAACTAAATATAATCAAAGCTGTGGTATAGTTAATACTGGTGTGTTTCTGCCTCCTCTCCCAATTTACCAGCATGGTTGGTAGACCCAACTTCTTCTATTTTGTTGCACCAAATTGTCTAATTTTGCATGTTGTCACTGCTGAATATCATTCAAAATATTAGAGATGTTTCACACCCTCTGCAAAGAGTACAGCTTGTATTTGAGGTGATGTTTTGCATATGTGTATTTTAGTGCAGATACGTAATTAGTGCCATCCCTCCGACCCTGACTGCTAAAATCCACTTCAAACCTGAGCTTCCATCAGAGAGAAACCAGCTAATTCAGCGTCTTCCAATGGGGGCTATCATTAAGTGCATGATGTATTACAAGGATGCCTTCTGGAAGAAAAAGGGTAAGCTGCTCTTATTCATGTTTAAACTGTATTAAGTGAAGGAACCATTCTTTTGGTAATATTTAACAGAAGGAACTGAATAGAAAAAGATAAATGTTTTCAATTTGGTAGAGAAAGGATCAGAATTCTGTCAATTTCTTCATAGTGCCCTGTAACACAAAATGACCCCAAGAGCACTTGTTGGCAATGGGAGGGGAAAAGAGGGCCCACCATGAGAACACCACTTGGGGGTTGCCCTGGCTCCTGGCACTTGACCTTCCACTTATTCTTTATTGGCAAAGTGAGACCAGGAGCTCTGGGGAAGAAGTGATCCTTTGAAGTTGGAGAGTCCTAGGCTTTGTTACTTACTAGCCTCAGTCTCTAAGCATAAAATTGTAAAAATACATACTACCCTGGTGGTGTGAGGATTAAATGAGACAGAATCAGGGACTTAGAAAGCTCTCTCTGTATATTGTTCCTACTGTTGATTAGCTTTCTGCTCATACTCACAGGATGCCTTTTCACAACTTCTTCCAGGGTTAATAGAGATAATTGCTTTTAATATACTCAACTCTTTTCCCCATCTTTTCCAGACATCAGGGCCATCTTACCATTTTTCTCATGCATTGCCCATAAGCCCTTTATATGAAGTGTCATTATCCCTGTGTGAGACATTCTTGTATAGTCAGTGTGTGCATTTAACAGGAAATGACTTCTAGGGTTGGGGCAAAAAAAAACCCCAATAATTTTAAGATTTATCTTCCTCTTAGCAAAAGTGTATACATATATGCTATGTTTATGTGCCTCTAATTCTGTAATATGGGTTGATCTCAATCTCTTATTGATTTTCTCCTGGATAAGATTACTGTGGCTGCATGATCATTGAAGATGAGGAAGCTCCAATTTCCATAACTCTGGATGACACCAAACCAGATGGATCACTGCCTGCCATCATGGGGTAAGTTAGAACTGGGTGTTCTTTATTTTTCAAATTGTGTTGATGTAGATGCTGGCAAGTATATTGTTTTGGGATCAAATTCAAGCAATGATAAAAAACCCAACAAAAATATATCATGTTTCTATGTATTAAAATATTCATAGTTATGTTTTGCATGTGGCACAAGAACACTGAGAGACTACTAAAACTGACACCATTTTGAACTGATGCCCATATATTTATTTCTCTTATAAAACTTGCATGTTAAGGATGGAGTGGAAAAGCAGCTAGACAGGCAGTATGGTAACCAATCTTGCCTAGAGGCAGAATTTCCACAACCATTCTGGAAATACAACTGCTTTATCCCATAAAGTCTTCCAAATACAGGGTTTCTGGGTTTTATCCTTTTATTCATTCCAAACACCTGCTACAGAACAATTATTAAGCTATTCCCTGGGATACTAAACAGCTGGTTGATCAGGAACAGTTCACAGTGGAGCCAGGCCTTGAGTGAATGGCATGGCACTTTTTTCTTCTTGGTCACTCTGTAGTTATCCTTCACCTGTGGTACTTCTCTTGCCCTTGGAAGTAAATGGATGGTGCAGGGTATAGTCCTATGCACAGAAGAGTACAGCTATGTGCACATTTGGGAGGAGATTGAAAGAGCTCTTCTCTTCTGCACCACCTGCCTGTTAGAGACTAGTGGTCCAAAGAAGTAGGACCTCCACAAAGGAAACACTAAGCAGGACCACAGACTCCTGATTACCTACCATTTGGCCCTCCAAAAAACTATACTAATAAAAAAAACTCATTATTTTACCCCACCAAAACAAAAGAACACAGCTTTAGTAGCAATCAAGTGACTTTTAGACATGATCCAGTGGTTTCCCACTTTGCTCCTGGGAAATGCATGCCTCCTGCCTGAGGGGAGAAGTGAGTTCAGGCATATCAGATCATTTTAGAAAAATTACAGAGTCGAAAGGAGCAGATCCAGGTCCTGAAGGATTTAGAAGGCAGGCTACACTACTGGGCTGCTAACAAGACATTTTGGAATCACTTCCCTGTTTGTTAAATATAAAAAATAGCACCAGATTCCCTGAGAAAGGCAGATACTTACAACATAATGACCAGAAGAACAACATATCCTCTTCATCGCCTAACCCCATTGAGCAAGAAAGGGTACAGTTATATTTGGCAGTTTAACATTCACTTTGCTAGGCTAGAGGAAAGCAGAAGGTTGGTAGACAGGTTTCAGGAGAATATCAGTTGAAGACCTATCCAATTATAGATAGAAGAATATTGATATTTTTCTTGCCCTTGGCATTAGATATACTGACATATGCCCTACTGGGTTTGCTTCAGCTGTAATAACTGAGACATGAGTGGCAGGACCCTTCCAGATGTTAATGGGGTTATTTAAGCAGTTCCTAAAAAGTAGTATTCTAATCTGTTATTTATTTATTGGTTTTATTTATTAACAAAAAATAATGCTATATATAGGGTATAATGTGATATTTCAATACATATGGGATTATCAAAAAAGAATAATTAGCATATTCATCACCTCATACATATCATTTCTGTGTGGTAAGAACATTTAAAATCCTCTCTTTCAGGTGTTTTGAAATATACAGTAGTAGTAGTAGTAGTAGTAGTAGTAGTAGTAGTAGTAGTAGTACAGTAGTAGTAGTAGTAGCAGCAGCAGCAGTAGTAGTAGTAGTAATAGTGGGGCTTCAACCAAGGGTGCTTTACCACTGAACTATACTCCTAGCCCTTTTTATTTTTTATTTTGAGACAGGGTCTAAGTTGCCAAGGTTGGCCTTGAACTTGCAATTCTCCTGCCTCAGCCTGCTGAATCACAATTATCCTACTATTCAGACCTTATTCCTCCAGTCTATCTGAAACTTTATATCTGTGGGAGACCAGAATACATCTCCCCCAAATATGAAGGGTCATTAGCTGAAGACAATTAAGATATAAGAGAGCTCTCTGCCTTTCCTCTGTTTGCCTAAGAGCAAGGTAGAGATTTACAAAAACAAAAGGTCTCGCTGTCCTCCCCCTATAGATAGGACATAAATCCTTCAATGGAGACAATCCTTCATCAATTCAGAGACAGAACCAGAGAAATCTGCAAGTATACTTTATTTTATTAGTGTCTTCCCATATATTTATCTTCCCATTGTAGGCATGCTCCCTTTAGAAGCTTTCCTTTGTCTCTAAAATTTGTTGATCTTCATTAGGTATAATTATATAAGCTAGACTCAAACCACTACCTTGATCCATGTGATGTGTACTTCAGGGTTAATAAACTTGCTTATTTTTCTCTTGTTAATCTATCTTTTGTTACATAAGTCTGTCCCAACTATGAATTTATAAGGTTGAGGATAAATTGTCTATTCTCTTTTATGCCTGTTGACCAGCTTCTCCCTTGTCTTATCGGGACAGTTACTCCACCCAGAACTTTGTTCTTGATAATTAAAGCATTGAAGATATATTGCCTCCACCTTGCTCTTTGCACTTGGCCAAGAAAGCCTCAAAGACAGAGGTGACAATTGCCTAGCACTGTGTCTGTAATAATTATCACCTTTTGGAAAACTGTAAACAAACTTGTACTTTAGACGGTGAAATGTCCTCAACACAAAGAGAGCATGCATGATTTCCACAATAAAGTACCAGTGAAAGTTGAAGAATATTTGTGCATAGTTAGATAAGAGATTATTTCATGCATGACTTGAGATTTGATCGAAATAGTCAACACTAACTGCTCTTTGGGAAAGGGATTATAAAAACATATGATGAGTTGACTAAAGGGCTTTCAGATAAGTCATTTAAACTTTCATTTGATATCCGTGGTGGTTTTCTTTTAAATATTTTATAGGCCCAACATTACTGATTCTTTCTTAAACCTAAAATTTAACTAAAATCTTTGCTAGTGAGTCATAACTTAAGGGTTAAGTCAAATAAAGTTATGACTATATCCCATAAAATTCAGTAGTTTAAATTTCTTAAATAGTCCACAGCTTCTTCAGAAATATTGTTCTGTGAGTTAACATACTTTGTGTCTTTGCTTCCCAGAATGATCACAAATCACAACCCTAAAGGAATTGCCAATCCAATTGAGGAACAGTTTAACTTGGAGGTGGGGACAGGAAGAAATACTGTTTTTAGCTCTAATCTATTTTTTGGCAGATTTGGAACCAAAGAAATATAATTTTTAAAGATTTTTTTTTGCACTGCCGAGGATGGAACCCAGGGTCTCTCACATGCTAGACAAGCCTTATGTCACTGAGTTACATTCCCAGCCCTATAAAATCTTTTTTAAATGGAGAAATAATTTCATTGCTCTATGGCTCATTTAGATTTGTGCATGTATGTGGTTCCTGGGATTAAATACAGGGCCTTGTGTATGCTATGCATGCATTCTACCACTGAACTACATCCACAGCCTTCATGTGGATTTTTGAAAGCTTTCTAATAATACTGGGATTAAGAATTTCATGTCACATTCAATTCTTTTATATATATATATATATATATATATATATATATATATATA
>NW_026000249.1:30891701-30896584 GCF_001458135.2 Marmota marmota marmota
GAGCACAACAGACACTAGGATGGCAATATGTAAATCAATGGATGTGTAACTGATGTGATTCTGCAATCTGTGTATGGGGTGAAGGTGGGAGTTCATAACCCACTTGAATCAAAGTGTGGAATATGATATGTCAAGAAATTTGTAATGTTTTGAACAACCCACAATAAAAAATTTAAATAAATAAATAAATAAATAAATTATAAACTCATAGTTATATAAGCGATTATAAGTTAAGGGGAGCATGAAAAGAGGGACTAAGTATGGTGGTTGGATTATTTGGAATGAATTAAATTAAACGGGAAAAAAACAGGGAAATTCTTAATTGTGGAAATATCAAAATAAAAAACAGTGAATTTAAAAGTTAAAAAAATAAATAAATAAATTAAATAAAATATCTGAATCATTGCTTGTAACACTCTTTTGTAGTAGATAAGAATCATTCATCTCTTCATAGAGTTGAGGAGAGGGTCTCACACTAGGCTAAGCATGGACTTTGATTCTCCACACACATTTATTGAGCATCTACTATGAGCAGGATGCTCAGAAATGTAGAGCCTCACCCTGCCATTAATTAGCTGAATGATGCTGAATAAGTCTCAGCAGCTCACTGAGTCTCAGCTTCCTAATCTCTGAAATGAATAGCACAGATTAGACTGAGAGAGACAGGTGGACAGTAGTCTTGAGACTTCTTACCTTTATGATTTTCGATGTGTCCTGGAATTTAAATATTCACCCCATGCTGTGTGACATCATGTCAGGAGTGGCATTTGTCTCTTCCTTAAAACCTTCCATGGGAAAACTGCATAGCAAGTCCTATTTAGAATTCCATCTATTCCTCCTAATTTAATCCTCTATACTTATGAGATGGATGTTCTAAGAGTTGTATAAATGTATAGAAGGCTTTATATAAATTTATAAGTTGACATTGTTTCCCAGATTATTTAGAGAAATTGGGAGCATGTTTTAATAATATTTTCTAATGTAATTGGCAAGATAAAATAGTGTTTTTAAAATCTATTTCTTTTATTACTAATATTCTTGACCTCCCCCCCCCGAATATTTTTGGCCATTCATCTTGTCAGATTTTATTGGTTATTTTTAGTTATGCATTTTATGCTTATCTTACAGATTTGAATTAAACTTTTTGCCCCATTTTTAATGAATATTTTCCAGTTGATTGTTAGTCTTCAACAAATATTTTAAGGACAGTTTCACATGTTTAAACTATATTACAAAAGTAAAAAAGGAAACATAAATAGTATGTAATTGGTTCAGTGTGAACCTATTCAAACAAATCCTGAAATAGAACCATTAATTTCTACAAATGGTGAGTTTAATAATTAGACCTTTTTAAAAATTTTTTAAGCAGGAGTAGTGAGTTTAAAATGTTTTTTTTTTCCTTTTAAGAAAACTTTAGGTAAATATAGCTACTGATTTTTCAGACATAATACATTTCATGTTCTATACTTTTCGTCTATGTCATGAATTATGAGGATAGCCAAAGACTTTTTAAAAACATTTAAAAATATTTTTTAGTTGTTGATGGACCTTTGGACCTTTATGTTATTTATTTGTATGTGATGCTGAGAATCGAACCCAGTGCCTCACACATGCTAGGCAAGCACTGTTCCACTGAGCTACAACTCCAGCCCAGCCAAAGACTTTTTGAGGTATCATCATGTAGTGTATTGTGTCCATCCCCCAGATACCCTTTAACACAGTGTCCTAGTCCACAGACCATTCTATCCAAGTTACAGATTACTAGACTGAAATGACTGTAAGTCTCTCTCAGAATAGCATACTTTATGCTTAAAATACTAAATGAGTATTATTTGTTTTCAGATATTTACAAAACAAGAATAGGAGAGTTAAAGGACTTGCTATCATATGAACTACATATTTACAAATAGGATCATTCTAGAATTCTATATATTCCAGAAAAGTTATATGGAATTAATCCCTAAGATTAAGTTAAATTTAATCTTATTTTACCCATTTTTATCTCAGATATTGTAATAGATAGTAAAAGAGGCAGAAATGTAAAAAAAAAAAGAAGGAATATTCTATTGACTCTTTCAAATGACTATCGAGGCAGAGAAAGTTAATCTGAGTACAGAGATTCATTGAACTGTTTGCTTTGTATAGTAACAGGAGGCCATTGAGTTTCATTTTTCTGTAATAAATCTGGTTCGTTGGTGAATGCCCTGGACCTCACTGTATTTACTCTGTACCTATCGGTTATTACTTCCTTAACAACCTTTTTGGCTCCTTTTTTTTTTTTTTTTTTAATAGGAAAAGGAAAATCTGTGAGCTGTATGCCAAAGTGCTGGGATCTGAGGAAGCATTACAAGTAAGAAAACCCCAAGGTTTAGTCCCTAACAGGCTGTGCTCTGCTCACTGGAATTGGTAAAGCAAAGCAGATTCTGGATTCCTGACAGTCTTATGAAGAGAGTTAAGAAGAATTATTCTTAACTTGAAAGATGAACTTTAGCAGTTAAAAAAAAAGGCCATTAAAATTGGTGTCAGGTGCATGGAATTTCAAAGCTGTAATTCTCTTGTGCAGTTTAAATGTTTGCTGAATAACTATCATCAAAGTGTGATGACAGCCTGGCATGGCAGGAATTATGTTAAGGATGGGAGAGATTGGTTCTCAGAACAGAGGTCCTGCCCTCATGTCAGTCAGTGTCAACTGCCAGATGTGAAAGAAAACCCCAAATATGTCATCTTCTGTTGGTGAATACATTAGTAATACATATAAGACAGAACAGTGAATGTAAACTTTCTGCCTAGGTCAAAGTCATAATAATTTAGTTTTACATGTGCAACTCAATTCACAACTCATTTAGAAATTTCAGTGCTTTTAATCTACCACTGAAAGCAATCAGGAGAGGGAAATGACTTTTGAAGAACCCACTGATAGCTGGGGGCACTTTTGAGGGGTTATCTGTAAATTAATTAAATGATACATTTTCATAGTGTATTATGGAATTCAGAGAAGATTCTCTCATGTCCTCTAGGAACATTTTACATCTTAATTGTTCCCCTTTTTAGCAAGAATTCCAACATTCATTTTTCCAGCTTTGGGAAGGGATTCTGACCAAATCCTTTCTTAGATACTATGACTGTCTTCTACTTCCTCCCTCACAACTTTTTTTTGCAGCAGAAACACCTGGGTAGATAAGGAAGTGAAATCTGTTGTTGTTGAACTCCAGAGATTGAAGCAGATCTTTCCACAAGCTGATCATTGATGGATTTCCCTAAAGTTTTAGCTCTAAATTCTTCAGCATCAGCATGAAGATGCCCTCATTCCCAGATGTTGAGATACTTTGTCTTCCCTAGTTGAGAGATTGAAAAAAGTCATAATGTCCATGTTTTGCAACTTGGTACCTCACAAAAGGCTATTACTTGATAATATCATGTTTCTTCTTCAGCAAGTTACAAAAACAGGGTTATTGTCTTTTTCTCTGTGAAATTTTTGATAAAGTAAAACATGTAAGAGCCTTCATTGTGACTTATAGCATTTCAGCTTCATTTTCTCTTTGGAATTTTCTCCCTACCAACTTCAGCCAGTGCATTATGAAGAGAAGAACTGGTGTGAGGAGCAGTACTCTGGAGGGTGCTACACTGCCTACTTCCCCCCTGGGATCATGACTCAATATGGAAGGTACTGCCCAAGCACTACACCAGTTATTATAAGACCTGTATCACATTTAACAGAAGCAGTATTCAATGAGAATTCTAGAAATAGCTGTCATTCCTATTTCTGATGCCCTAGATAGATAGTTTGTATCTTTCTGAATGTCTCTGGAAAAACAAGGATATCAGCAAATAGACAATAGCCGAGCACAGGGAAGAACTTCAGGTGTCAACAGTACTTGTTTGTTTGTTTGTTTGTTTGTTTATTTCTGTTTGGGCTTTTTTGTTTTGTTTTTGAGACAGGGTCACCCTAAGTTGCACAGGCTGGCCTCAGACTTGTGATCCTTCTGCTCCAGTCTCTGAGTAGCTGGGATTAGTCAGCAATATTTGTGAGAATGAAGCAAACTGCACTGTCCTTCAAGGGGCCTTCTTGAGTTCAGATCAACATTTAGTCTCACACTACCACCCTAGGCTCCTTGACACCAGTCTATACAGAAGGACTTTCAATGCATTAATCCAATATATCTGTCTGGCCAACAGAGGACTATCACACATCCTTGCTGTATATAGCAAGTGATGAGGAGATGAGATTCACTGGGGTGGAGGCAGGAGGTGCAGGGATCCACTTTGACTTAGAAGCCCCTTGATCCATAGAAGCCATTATTACTATGTGTCACAGGCATAGAGCCCAGGGTCACTTGCTCAGTTAGAAGAGACACCACACTCAAGGAAGCCCACAGTGACAGTCTCCCTCCAGGTATTTACAGTTCATTCCCAATCCTTTCAGCCTGAATGCAGTTTACCAATGTGGGAATGGGTAAGGTAACATTTTTAGCATAAGCAGTATTCCCTGGTCACATATGTAGCATTATACCTTCATCTGGTTTCCAGACAAAAAAGCCAGAAAGTTAACACTAGGTCATGTTTGTCCACAAGAAATAAGCATTTGTTAACCATTTCCTTTTGGAAGCTTGTTTGTTTGCCTTTTTCCTTTTGTGGTGCTAAGGATCAAACCCAGGGCCTCACACATGCTGGGCAAGTGCTCTACCACTGAACTGCACCCCCAGCCCTGTCTTGTTTGTTAACTGTTCAAACAGCCTTTGTTTGTGATAGCAGAGTTTATAAATTGGATTAGTTCTGTTGTGATGTAGAAGTCTAGAAGATGGGACTAGGGTCAGGAAGAGATGAAACACAGGGTTCCTGAATTGAAAAAAAGTGCCAGTGGGTTGAAATGAAAGTCTTTGGGG
>NW_026000249.1:30896609-30950793 GCF_001458135.2 Marmota marmota marmota
GGGGTGTGCAGCTTCAGAGTGTTTATGAAAGTGGCTACATGAATGGCAGGATTCAACCCTGAGAAGGCTGGAGGGGACAGTTACCTATTTGGTCTAGCCCTTCCTTGGTTTTCATTGGCAGGACCTCTTTATAAGAGGAGGGCCATTTCCTGCCTTCAGCTATTCCCTAGGAAAGTCCAGAGAAACTTTACAGAAGTTGTAATTTAAAGAAACAAACTCATGTATGTAATCCCTCATGTCTCTCCTCTATCAGAATTAGTCAATTTACAGTCCATTTCTATCTTCCCACTTGGTGCAACAGTCCCTCCTAATACACTGGGACTACCTGCATGACTGGACTTTGGCCATGTGTGATCTCAAAAAGAATGTTCCCCCTTGGAAGAACAGTGTGGGAAGCAGAATGAACTACAAAATAGGAGACACACAGCCAAAAAAATCCGATTGTGGACTGAATGCATGTTCCCACATTCCAATTCTGGCCAGCTTGAAAAAGGTCAACATCATCTTCACAGATTGATGATCTGACAGCCTCCTTATGTACAGGCCTAGGAAATAAGGAGTAGCCTTTAAGGAACCTTTTACCTTGGGCTGTGTTTTGTAAATAATTTGAGTTTCCCTGTCTTCTGCAAAGTAAATGAGAGCAGTCATTGGCTCATTTCCCCTCAGTAGCATCCCAGGTAACTTTGTGTGGCCTCTTTGTTTCCTCATAGGGTGATTCGCCAGCCAGTGGGCAGGATTTACTTTGCTGGCACAGAAACCGCTACACACTGGAGTGGCTACATGGAAGGAGCTGTTGAGGCCGGAGAACGTGCAGCTAGAGAGGTAAGGGAGGAAGCTGAAGTGTTCCCTCCTGAGTCTCAGCAGCATTTTTGGCATCTGGTCTTCCTGGTTCTTCTTTTAAAATTTTTTAGATGGATTAATGATGTTTTCATGAAACTATATATTTGCCCATTTTTTTCACTGACATCATAATTATACATATTTGGGGGTAGTAAGATATTATGTGTGCATACAGTGTGCAGTGATCAAATTCGAGTTATTAGCATTTCCTTCACATCAGACATCATTTCTTTGGAACATTCAGAATCCTTTCATCTAGCTATTTTGGAATGTATAGCAAATCATTATGTTCACCGAACTGTGCTATAAAACACTAGAATTTAGTCCTCCTGTTGTACTGTATTTTGGTATCCACTATCCATTCTCTCACTATCCCCTCTATCCTCAACCCTTCTCAGCCTCTGGTGGCCTCTGTATCACTCTCTACTTCTTTATTTTTATTGGTGTACTATAATTATACATAATAGTGGGATTTGTTGTTACATATTCTCTAAGATAAACTTTTTCAGCTTCTGCATGTGAGTGAGAACATGTTTGTTTTTCTGTGCCTAGATTATATCCTTTAGCAAAATGTCCTTTAAGCTCATTTATATTGTCACATAGGGCAGGATTTCATTTTTCTTTAAAACTGAATAATATTCCATGGTGTGTGTGTGTGTGTGTGTGTCCCATTTCCTTTGGCCATTCATTTGTCTAGTTCTTTTTTTTTTTAATTTTTATTGTTGGTTGTTCAAAACATTACATAGTTCTTGATATATCATATTTCACACTTTGATTCAAGTGGGTTGCTAATAGAAAATATTCATTTCTGTGCCCCTCACTTATAGGGCTTATCTAATAGCCTATAAATAGGACTTTGAATCTGACACACCTATACAACCTCATTTCATAATACCATGGTCACTTTCTTTCAGGTCTTGAATGCTCTGGGGAAGGTGGCTAAGAAAGATATATGGGCACAAGAACCTGAATCTAAGGTAAGTTTGGCTAGTCCATATCCATAGACTAGTCATAAAACTCACAGGTATACCCATGCATGATATTACAGATATTTTTTCTCTTTATGAGTGGAAGAGTTTTCTACTAATGATTTGTGTTTATCATCTAGGACGTTCCTTCAGTTGAAATCACCACCACCTTCCTAGAGAGAAACCTGCCTTCCATATCTGGCCTGCTGAAGCTCATCGGGATTTCCACCTCAGTAACTGCCCTCTGGATTGTGTTGTACAAATCCAAGCTGCTGCCACGGTCATGAAGTTCCAACTTCTGGCCTTCTGTATCCTTCTTCTCAGTACCATCACCATCACCATCAAAAGGAAAATGTGGAAGAACTAAAGGCTGTGTCATTAGGCCATTTAAGTGCACTTGATTTAACCCTCCTCAGTTTAGTCTGTCTGCATTAAAGTAAGAACAACCCAAAGAATTACCTAATTAATTTCAGTAAGATCAAGCTTCATCTTGTCTATGTAGACCAATTTGTATTGATGGATACAATAAAACCTTGTGATTGCTCTCTTAATTTCAAAAAGTTAATGTAATGTGCTTATGAGAATTTTTGTGTCCCATTCTTCTTACCTTTAACAAAAAATACCTGATTTCAGAAATAAAGTGGAGTAGGTTAAGACTTAGCCTGTAATTGTCCTTAGGCACTGGTGAAGTGTTGGTACAGAGCCCATAGCCTCACAGCTTCCGGGGGTGACTGGCTCCCACTTTACATAAGGAAGTAGATAAGCCGGTGGGGGCAGGGATATGTGGTTCCTTCAGACCAGGATGGGGACATCTTGCAGTCTGATGCCCCAGGAATCTCCTGGCCACTTCTAATTTCTGTGAATTTTCTAGACATCTAGCCTCAGTGGTAGGTTTTTTTGTACATTTTTCTCTTTTACATCTTACAGAGGAGAGTGTTTACCGACTTCAAATGTTTAACTTGATGAGCAGAATAAAATCACAGCAAGAGGCCTCCCTGACTAGCTTCATGTGAAACCAACTACAAAGGGCACCTTCTTTTCCCTTTGGAACATGGTTAGACATCAGTTGATCCCTATTAGTGATAACATACTATACCAGTTTTAGGAAAGCAGTATTATTTCATGTGGTTCTTTACTACCTGAAGAACCCTAGAGTCATATATATTTTCCTTTTGTTTTTATGGCCATAGAATTAGACAGATCCCTTCACTTACATGTCTTAAACATGGTTAAATATTAGCATGTCAATTTCTATCTAGTACTGGAATATACATGAAAAAAATCCCTGATTATTATTTATAGAGACTGTCAAATACAGAAAGGGCTTTATAAGATAACCTCCCTTGCTTTAATTAAGTTTTATAACAAACATGAAATTGAGTGATTTTTACATATGAAGACTGAGTTCTCTATCTTAGGAGCAATGTGGGCTCAGAACAGTGCCCACCTCTTATCTTTCTCATTTGAAAGACTTGTCATGTTTTTAGAAACCCCTCCCAAACATTTCAACCATAAAATACTTCTTGTTAAAATATATATTTTTATTTAAGAAAAATTAAAGAATACCTGGAGAACTCATCCAACTCGAGTTTATTACATCATTAACCTTATCTTAAAAGCAAACTTACATTTCTGGATCCCGATGTGAGGACTTAAGGTCTTCCAAAGCTTTGCCTATCCTAAGAGCAAAGAGCTAAATTTTTCTGCCACTCTTTATTTTATAATTCAAAAGCATTTTTTTTTTTTTGGCTAACTTAAAAGTTTCATTGATGTCTTGGATATATTGCAGTTCATAAGGAAATGCTGCATATTATATCAAATAGCAGTGAGAAATCACATCCCTAATCTCTTGCAGTTGTTTCTATTCACTTACTGATTAACTCAGTCCTGACACACCTTGGGAAATGTTGATTTAAATGTCTGAACCAGTAACAGTTTTCACAGTAATCAGATTGTTAACATATTGAAATCTTGCCTGTCGAAGGCCTCCTGAGTGTGAAGTTTACCCTCTTCTCCCATGGTTTAGAAAACCAATTAATTTATCCTAATCACATCAACCCTGTTAAACTACAGATTGGGTATCAAAATGAATGCCAGTCCGGATGTGCCTAAATTTGAAACAGGAGCTGAGAACACCTACTATATATGAGCTCATCCAGCATGAAGATACCATAAATCAAGAGCTTGGCTCCATTAAGGCATCCCCTACACAGTTCTGAAGGCTGAGTCGGCCTCACTCCATAGTTAGGTCGAGAATTAGATTTAAGAAGTTCATCTGTTTGTCATGGTTAACTGTTAAATAAGGTGTCATACTCCACTGAAGAAAAAAATATTGAGGGATTGTGAACTATGTCATGTTTGATTGTGAACTTGGTGTATAATGTTCTCTGTCTAAAGTTTGCCCCAGTGCTACATTTGGGAGTATGCATATGTCTGTGTTTTGCCAATGAAGTAAGATTTTGCCTGTATGGTACTGTGTTTTTTGTGAATAAAGTGCACTACCCCCCAATTCAGACCTGACTCCTGTGTTTGGTTGATAAGAGCTGTTTAGAAGGTTTGGTGGCCTCTTGCAGCAGGAGGTCACGATGAGATGTTGTCCATGGAGGATAGACTTAAATACCTAAAAAGAACAATTGTTTTAAAAAAATTAACTGAAAGTAGAGTTAAAAAAGAACTACTTGGTATGTGAGACTGTAACTTTCAACATTGGGTTTGACTCTTATGTGATATTGAGGTTGTCTGGAATACTGTAGTCTCCCCAACTGGAACACAGGTATAGATTTTAAAGCAAGGATTCTCACCTAATAGCTTATGATACCTCGAGCAAATCACTTTGGTTCTGTGCCTCAATTTCTCCATTTGAGAAAGGGTAAGTTGCTTAAGTGGTTTCTTTTTGTCTTATTTAAACAGGTGGTGCTTTACCACCGAGCTACATATACAGCCCTTTTTATTTTTATTTTGTAGCAAGGTCTTGCTGAGTTGCCTAGTCTGGCCTTGACCTTGTAATCCTCCTGCCTCAGCCTCCCGAGTGTCTGGGATTACAAGCATGTGCCACTGTGTCTGGCCCTACGTCACTTCTAAGGATTCTTTTCATGGCAGCATTAATGTGATTTATGCATTTTGTTGCTTGTACTATTTCTATTTTTTCCTGTTTGTATGGCAGGGGCAAGATATTCAGCCTTTGCATATCTTGGTTCTCTCGTTTTCTTAGATTGGATTTTCTGGAAACAGGACTCTGTTGTCCAGGCTGGTCTCGAATTCCTGTATGCAATTAATCCTCCCACTTCGGCTTCTTGAGTAGCTGGGGATACAGGCACATGCCACCACACCTGGATGCACTGTTCTTTATATGAAAGAAAAATATCAGGATTATAGGAACCCTGGAAATGATTCAATTTTTATCTCAATAAAGCAGCCTTACCTACTGATTACTAACAGAAAGATCAAAGGGTAAAATATACATTTACAAAAAACAGTCCAAAATCCAATGTCTTGAGTCAGACAACTAAAAATGAACAGAAATAGACAGGGAACATTAGGGAATGGTGAGGACTGTGGCTGACCCAGGAAGCATTTGCCCTTTGGAGAGCATTTGTATTTAAATCCTTTTAAATGATTGCTGACCAATCAAAACACATTTGAAGGCTTATCTTGCATATCCAAATTGTCCTCAAGTACCTGATAAATATAAAGTTGGGTTTTGAATCACTTGAATGACAAATTATTTTCAGATGCCTTTGATTTTCCAAGAAATGAGTATCTCCAGCAACCATTTTATGAAAGTATTTAGAGTAAGAGAAGCCTGGTTTGGAAGGGCACAGACAGGAAAACAAAAAATTGGGGGGAATCCTCTTAGGCAAGCCCTCAAGAAATATCCCTTCCCCTGTCCATATCTCCTGCTATATCAATGTCATGATTAATGAGGGCAGTGCTAGACTTTTTTAGAGAAAAAAATCCTCAAAATGAGATACAAATCACCACTCTTTTGTAAACATTTCATCTGTGCTGACTATGATATAATTCTAGTAAGCAGGACATCAACATTGGGTTAACTTTTTAAAACTATATTCTGCTTTCCACCAAAGTGGCCTTTAAAATACAAGACATGTCATATGTCCAAAAACTGAGAAATTGTAGAAGAGGACAAAAACAAAGGAAGATACTAGTTAATAACTACAGTTGTCTTTCTTCGATCAGAACTCAGGACTTTGTTCCCCTCTTTGAGCAGGCCATTCTCTTCAGAGTTCAAAGGTGAAGGAAGGTCTTAAAGTGACAGCTGGTAAGGACTAGAGTCAGGTTTCTGAAGGTAGATTTTGGAGGCCTCATGTAAAAACCTTACCATTGCTTCAAGATGGGCCATGGAATCTTCTAGCAAGACCTCACTTAATGTACTTGTAATCAATTGATTGAAGGCTATTATTTATTTACATTTCTTTATAATCACCTCATTAAGAACCTGGCTTTCCTATTAATAGACTTCAGATATTTTCCATGAACCACTGAGGTCCTTGACTGAAATGGGATGGGGCGTAATGGTGTGGGCATTTTCTGTCAATTGGGGAGGGTAAAGTGAGAACAAGGAAAGAGGAGGAGAATGTAGGAGGTGCTTTAAGGTCCACAGAGTGGCACACTAATGAGAATCTTGGTGGGTTGATACCACCAAAGTGAAAAGGGTACCCTTGAACTTTGTGTCATTTACTATTTATATACCCATAGCTAGCTACTCTGTCTCAGAATAACCTTATAGAGTTCATGGGAAAAGTGAGATAATGTAGCTAAGGTTTAATACAGCAATCACTCAGTAAGAATCAGCTATCATCCATGGGCCTTTTAGAATGGAAGCAGACAAAAAGCACTTTTTAAATTCAAGTCAGTTACAACCTTGAATTTCTTACAATCATTCAACATATACTTATTGAGCACTTACTATGTGCTAGGAAGGTATACCATGCTGTGATTCAGCAGTGAACAAAACAGAGCCCACCTCATAGAGCACACAGTCGATTGTAGATACCAAGCAGTATATTAATTGGGCCTCTGGTTGATGCTATTACAGAAGAACATAGGATACTATGGACACAGGGAAAGTGAGACTTAAAGGGAGGTTACTAGAATATGGCCTCAGTTCTTCATAAACATCAGTGTACACGGCAAATCAGTAAGGATCCTGCATAAAACAGAGGAAGGGGAAAAAGAGATGGCATGGATAGAGGGTAAATCACAACAAATATCAATAAGTGATGAATGTTAAGTCTCATTTGCCTATTGACCATAGTTCACTGCATCAGTCTTTCGCTGTTCCTCTGTCTCCACAGCCCTTCTCTGCACCAGGAAATCTTTATCAACTATGATTCACTATATCCCAGGTCCCCATGCTAGGCAACCACCTAAATTTGTTTTAAAAGATCGCCATCTTCTGGTCAAACACTGCTGTTTCGTCGCAAAGGAAATCCTAAATATTGGAGACGGTCTTGTCCTTGGTGAAAAGCCAAAGGTGTCAACCTTCACCCAGGATTTCTTCCAAATACATCTGCTGGTGATCACTTACTTTCTTGTCAGTGGTGATATGGATCAAAAATATTAGTATTTAATATTGACAATATTTCTTCTGGTCTATGCTCCCTAGAAGATTTTGTTGTTGTTGTTGTTGTTGTTGTTGTTGTTGTTAGAGTTACTTGGTTCCCTGACCTCTGTTGTATCCATTTGGGTAATGAATGAAGAAAAAAATTGACGGGAGAAATTGATTGAGAGAGGTGGAATTGCTTTCACGGTAGAAAGGGCAGGAACATAATCTGGGAAAAGCCAGAGAGGGAGACTGGGGAGAAGAAAACATTTCTGAAAGGCATCTTGGGGCTGTGGAGAAGTGCACCTGGAGAGCAGAAGGAATTTTCAAGGGTTCCACTGACAGCCTAGGGAGATGAAAAGTCAGGAGAGGAGAAAGCCACATTTCCTAAGTTTGGCTAGGAATGTGTGGCCTAATAGAGATCTACATGACCCTTCAAGCTTTGGGAGCCCAAACTATGTTTGTTTTAGACACTTCATTATACTGGGACCATCTTAGAAGTCCCCAGAGCATCCAGCTAACGGTGCTTGGTATCTTGAGCAGTGCCTGAATCCCAGGGGTTCCATTTAAGAGCTCTCAGTGGAATAGAAAGAAATTCAGCAGGTTTGCCCTCAGGAAGATCAATATCCCAGCTGGTAAACTGTGTATCCCCAGTCAGACATACACATATGTCTGATAGTGCAGTAGATTTACATTAAGAAAATGAACAAAGTTGGCCTGTTTGCCCAGTGTGTGCAATGTCTTTGCTATGGTAGCCACTTTAATTTTATGGGCTTTATTAGTATCTTATTGCCTCTGTAACAAATTACCACAAACCTAGTGGCTTAAAACAACACAAGCTTATTGTCTTACAGTTCTGGAGATTGAAAATTTAAAATCAAGCCAGGTACAGTGGTGCACGCCTATAGTCCCAGCAGCTGGGGAGGCTGAGGCAGGAAGATCACAAGTTCAAAGCCAGCCTCAGCAATTTAGTAAGGCCCTAAGCAACTTAGTGAGACCCTGTCTCAAAATAAAATATAAAAAGGGCTAAGGAGATGTGGCTCAGTGATTAAGCACCCCTGGGTTCAATCCCAGGTATCCCTCCCCCCCAAAAAAATGTTTAAAATCAGTGTTACAGGACTAAAATCAAGGTGTAAGCAGGGACAATCCTTCTGAGGCTGCCAAAATTCTTTGGCTCCTGGTAACATCATTACAATCTCTTGTTTCCACAGATGTCTCAACCCTCCTCACTGAAAACCTTCTGCCTCCCTGTAGGGACCCTTTAATCTCCCTATTTTATATCCTTAACTTAATCACATCTGCAAAGTCCCTTTTGCCATATAAGGCAACATGTTCATTAGTGCCAGGATTAGGCTGTGGACATCTTTGACATGGTCATTATTCATCCTACCATATGGACCTTGATGTTAGTAAAATCCAAAAGTTAAATGCTAGCATTGGCCTACCTTCAAATCCCTACTATTCCAGGCACACAGATGTGGAGCAGCAGTATAACTTTTGGGTGTTTTGTGGTGCTGGGGATTAAACCCAGGGCCTCACACATGCTTGGCAATTGTTTTAATACTAAGCCACATCCCCAAGCTGCAAACAGAACATGGATGGAACTGGAGGTCATTATATTAAGCTGTTTGTGAAATAAGCCAGGCACAGAAAGACAAGCACCACATGATTTCACTCATATGAGGAATTTTAAAAAGTTGATCTTGTACAAGTTGAGACTAGAACAGCGGTTTCCAGTATCTGGAGAGAGTAAAGTAGGGGGAAGGATGGAGAAAAGTTGATAGATGGGTACTGTTACAGTTATATAGGAGAAATTAGTTCTGGTGTGCTATGGCACACTAGTGTGACTATGAGTAAGGATAATGTACTATATATTTCCAAAATGCTAAAAGAAAGGGTTTTGAAGCTTTTCACCACAAAGAAATAATATATGTTTGAAAAGATAGATATGTTTACCCTCATTTGAACATTACACAATGTATATGTGTGTACTCAAATTATTACATGGTACCCCATAAATATATGCAATTTTATGTGTCAATTAAACAGAAAAACAAAAGAAAACCATAATGATCTCCAGTTCCAACCATGTTGTTGCAAGCGATGGAATCATTTTATGGTAAATAGTATTCCATAATGTATATGTTCTACATTTTCTTTATCCATCAGCAATTGATGGACACTTAGGTTGTTTCCATTTTTCAGGTTATTTTGAATAATAATGTAATAAACACAGGAGACTTAAATGTAAGACCTGAAACTATGAAACAACCAAGAAAAAAACATAGATAAAACTATTTAGGGCATTGGAATAAGCAAGAGTTTTTTGGATAAAACCCCAAAAGCATAGGAAGTAAAAGCAAAACCAGACAAACAGAACTTCATTGAACTAAAAAAGCTGCCCAGGAAAAGAAAATAATCAATGAAGACACAACATACAGAATGGAAGAATATATTTGCAAACCATATATATGATGGGAGTTCGTATTGGAATTATATAACAAACTCACCTCAATAACAACAATAGCAACAAATTCCCCAAACTCGAAACCAGAATAAATAATCTGATTCAAAAAATAGGCAACAGACCTAAACACATTTCTCAAGAGAAGACATACAAATGGCTGACAAGTATATGAAAAAAAAAAGTTCCACATCACTAATCATTCAGGTAAATACAAATCAAATCCACAATGAGATATCAACTTGCTCCAGATAGAATGACCATAACAAAAACAAAAGGATGTTGGTGTGTTTCTTGCATTTAACATACAACTGGGAATATTTATTATTCCTAAATGCACATTTGATTTGTTAGCTCAAAGAGATTTCTTTAGAAAGAGATTCTTTGTTAAGTAGCCTCCTTTGAGGAACAGCAAAATTGTTAGGAGTTAAGATTTATAGAGTCAGCTAGGTCTGAGTTTGAATCTTGATATTGAACACACATTTTCTTATTGATAAATGGAGCTGTTAATTTGTTCTGAACATTCAATAAAATGAAGGTGAAGCTATTGGGGCCAATAAATGTTGGCAACACACACACACACACACACACACACACAATGAGGTTTGTGGTTCACTCCTATTTTTAAAAACCATTTTGAATTACTTCTCTCCACTCTACTATCTCTTTGGTGACTCATTTCTTGACAAAATGCCCTGGATTTACTTGTATCATGCCACCCAAACAGCCCAAGTGGTCTTTTTAAAAACACAAATTTGATCCTATCAGTCCAGCTCAAGTTTCTTCAATAATTACTCCCTGAAATTTTTAATTTTTTTTAGTTGTAGTTGGACACAGTACCTTTATTTTATTTATTTTTTTATGTGGTGCTGAGGATCGAACCCAGGGCCTTGCACATGGTAGGCGAGTACTCTACCACTGAGCCACAACCCCAGCCTCTCCCAGCATTTTGTAGATGGCACTCTGTGGCCACCAAGGTCTTACATGCTTTATCCCCCACCTGCTTCCCTACATTTGCCTTGAGGCAACTCCCCTCTGCCTCGGACCCTTCAGATATATCCAATCTTTTCTGTCTCTTTTTTCCCTCTCTGGAAGTTTCTTTATTCTTCACTTAGCTAAATTTCAGGTCACTGATGACATAAAACTTCCTCAGAAATGCATTCATGACAACCCTACCCCCATAATTAATTCTCCATCATGGTCTCTTACAAATGCTATTACCCTTACTCAATAAAGATTTGGAATTACAAATTTGTTGCAATGATTGTTTAATATACCCCCGAATGATAAGACCCACCACACACAGTTTATATGTGTGCAGAGTCCTAGAGTCTGTCAACCCTCCAGGCAGAGGCACAGGGTCTTAGGTGGCTGCAACCCTGGGATGCTCATTTTCAGACATGCAGTAATCTTATCCATTTACCCAGTGTGCCACACAAATGCGATCATTTATTTTCTGTGTGATAGGATGCAAAATATTTTGGTGAGTACTGCCTTAAGCCAGTATTTTTGGTACAAAGATATGAGCAAGCAAAGATCAAGGATCACCATTAATATTCAGGTTTTACTACGAAACATCACTTGCATGTGAAAAATTAAAACCCACTATCATTTCCCAGGACCACAATTTCACATGGTGCCCAGTATCATAATGGTAATGACATAGCTTCAAACATATCCAACTACAAATTCAAGTTTGCTGCTCTTTAATTATTTTACTTCCATTGTAGCATGCCCTCAAAAGAAGGAATTTAAATGAGCCAATTAGTAACCGGAGGTCATTCTGAAAGAAATAATTGACAGGACCAGTCCTCAGATCTCACCAGGGCTCCTTGGATTTAAATTGGAATCCAAGAGAGAAGCATTTATTTATTATTTATTTCATTCGATCATTTATGACATGGCCAGTCTCTAAGGGAAGCTGGGTATCTGGCTGAAATATAAAGTTAACAAATTAAAAGTAACAAGCACAGAGAGGAAACAATAAATCCAGTTTCACTCCAGCTCACTCCAAAGGCTAGTCCTGACACTAAGCATACCCAGAAAGGGTGCCTCTGGCTTCTTCTGTACCCACTTTCTCCTCACCTCCACCCACACACATGAATTCATGATAGAAAATTCTGGTTAGGTAAAGAGAGAAGATATACTGAAATGACATGAGAGTTGTTTGGCATCAGGTGGGTGCTTTTGAGCATGCAAGAGATAATATCCTCCATGGCTTTGCATCCAGGAAAATAGTAGTTCTGCATAGACAGTCCCTCTGAGACAGAGAAAAGGGACCCATAGATGGCACAATATCTTCTCCTAGGTCAGAGACAACGTGGTGGAGTAGCCAGGGTGATTGAATGAAAGCAACAGGAAATAACAGTCTCAGTGGTCAGGTATGTTCAGAAGGAAGGTGGGCTTGCTACATCAGGACCCAGCCATCCTCAGTCTGGGTTTTAGGCATGTAGATCTGGGTTGTCTCAAGGAATTGGCATAGGGTTATAAGAGGAAATTTATGGCAAGACACACTTGCAATCTCAGGCTGGAGAGTCCTACACACAAGGAACAGAGTCTGGGGGAGGGGTGACTGCTGAGGCTATTGGGCATGGAGCCTCAGTCCTGCTCCTGAGGAGACCCATCTCTGGGGGAAAATGGGCACTGGGGACCTTAACTTCCCTGTTCTCACCGCAGCCCCCATCTGGGGCAGAGATATGGTTAGCATACAGGTGTGACCAGTCTTCTCCCCATCGGCTGAATATGACTATTTATAGCCCAGCTGAGGGCTAGGTTCCTGAATCCACCCTCATTAACCTCTGCAGACTCTCAGTGGAAGTACCTGTCAACCCCATGTGGACCCTGCTGCTTTGCCCTGCCTGCCCATCTGGTCACTATACCAAGTCAAATGGGCATACATGTAATTAACATTGCCAACTGCAATGGGCTGAGGTGGGGGAAGAATCTCAGTGGATCCTCCTCTCCTTGATTTCCTAAAGAAGGAAATTCTTGAACCGAGTTGCTACATACAAAATGTAGAAATTCTTCAGAGTGACAACAGGGAGGATACGCAAGGTAAAAGTATCATGCTAAGTGAAATAAGCCAATCCCCAAAAGCCAAAGGCCAAGTGTTGTCTCTGATATACAGATACTAACACACAATAAGGAGGTGGAGAGAAGAATCAAGTTCATTGGATTAAACAAAGGGGAATGAACAGAAGGGAGGGGGGATAGAAATAGGAAAGACAGTAGAATGACTCGGACATAACTTTCCTATGTTCATATATGAATACACGACCAGTGAAACTCCACATCATGTATAACCACAAGAATGGGAAGTGATACTCCATGTGTGTGTATAATATGTCAAAATACATTCTACTGTCATGTATATCCAAAAAGAACAAATAAAAAACTGAAAAAAAGCAGAGAGAAAAGGTAAATAAGTAAAATGATGGTTATGTGAATTGCTTAACTGTAGTAATTATTTCACTATATATATATATATATATATATATATATATATATATCACATTTTATATCTTAAATATACACAATAAAAAGGAGTAGCATGATCTGCAGGTACAAGTCCCAGGGAAAGATTCTTGGGACACAGTCTCTGGGTGGACAAAAGGTCAATAGAATTCATCACAGCCTTCCCATTTCTCTGATATTTATTCTAGTTTTCTCACTCATCCAATATCACATAGAGCCTTGCAAATAGAGAACCCAGCCTTCTGAAGTCAAGCCAGTAAATGTGTGTGGTTTTATTTTAAGCATGCCCTTGCTAAACCTGGGAAGCACTGGGCATATCTGAGATCCACTTTCCAAAGGTTGGCAGGACCTTGAGAAGGAGGGTCACCCACTGAAGAAGGGTGCTCCAGCAGAAAGCCAAGGAGAGACATGAGAAAAAGATGACATTGAGGAACTGTTTAGAAAAAGGAGACCAGAAGGTGTTGCGGAAGGAGAAATCACTGTGTCTCCCAATATCCTCCCATCACCCTGTGTTGCCATTGCCCAGAATTCTATCTTTGGGGTAGAATTTCTCCCTGGGCTGACCCCAATTTGATGTTCATTCATACTAGGACGAAACATGCCACATTTCAGGAAGCCACTTAGTGAGCCCAATGTATATTTGGAGAGACTCCAAGAGGCTTTCTTTTATTATTTTTTATCAAAATCTCTGAGACAATATGAAGGCAGTTCCAAGAGGAAAATTTATAGCATGAGGCTCCTATATCAAAATATAGATACCAAATAAATAATTTAATGTTACACTTCAAAGCCATAGAAAAAGTGGAGCACACTAACTCCAAGGCTGGTTCTGTACATGCAAATCAATGGATGTAATTCACTGCATAAATAGACTTAAGGGCAACAATTAGATGACTATCTCAATGGATGCAGAAAAAGAATTTGACACAAACACCCATTCATTTCTTAAATTTTTTATTTGTTCTTTTTAGATATACATGACAATAGAGTGTATTTTGACATATGATACATACATGGAATATAACTTGTTCTAATTAGGATCTCATTCTTGTGGCTGTACGTGATGTGGAGTTTAACTGGTCATGTATTCATGTCTTATTCCTTCTACTATCTTTTCTATTTCTATCCCTGCTCCCCTTCCTTCCTTCTCCTTTCCAAGAGGCTTTCTGATGTAGTATTTCAGAGAATACAACAAAATGAAGTAAGAAAATTTTAGCCCTTGATCAATGGATCCTTGCTGGAGTCTCTCAGGTTCCCGATCTAGACAACAACTGTCTGTCTTTGTACCCACCTGCTTGTCCACCTTCTCATCCACTTAATGCTCAACTACCATCCCCTTTGGCTTTGTTAACTTTGTATTCCCATGTGTTGCTAGATGTTGTCTCAAACTCTCTGGGAAATACCAGACAAGAAAAAAATACATAAATAAATACAGCAGCAGATTGTTTAACCAGGAATTCAATCACCATAAATATGTAACAGAAATGTTTTAAAAATATTTTTAAAAGTACTCACTTTTTAACATTAGGCTATCATCATCACTGAAAAACAATAATAGTGAATGATGGTCTGAGTACATAATTGATGATAGTTCTCAGATTTCTGTTTCTTTTGAGGATTAGAGTTGTTTATAATTAAGCATTTGGAGTCATCTCTTTGTATCCATGGAGGATTAGTTTCAGGACCCCCATGGTTACCAAAATCTATGAATGTTCAAATCCCTTATATAAAATAGCATAGTATTTGCATATTCCTATGTATACCTTCCTGTATATTTTCTATTATCTTTAGATTGCTTGTAATACCTGATACAATGCAAATGCTATGTGAATAGTGGTTATAACTATTGTTTAGAAAATGATGAGGAAAATGTCTATGCATGTTCAATAGAGATGCATTTAAAATATTTTTTCTTTTTTATTTTATTGAGTTAGAAAAAACAAATGACAGTGGAATGCATTACAATTCTTATTGCACATATACAGCAAAAATTTTTATATCTCTAGTTGTATATAAAATATGTTGACACCAATTCATGTCTTCATACATATACTTTGGATAATGATGTCCATCACATTACACCATCCTTGCTACTCCCCTGCCTCCTCCCTTTCCCTCCCACCCCTCTGCCTTATCTAGAGTTTGTCTATTCCTCCAATGCTTCCTCTCCCTACCCCACTATGAATCAGCCTCCTTATATCAGAGAAAACATTCCACAAGCAATAGTAACAAAAACAGCATGGTATTGGCACCAAAACAGACTGGTAGACCAACAGTACAGAATAGAGGACACAGAGACTAACCCACAAAATTACAATTATCTTATATTAGGCAAAGGCGCCAAAAACATGCATTGGAGAAAAGAGCCTCTTCAACAAATGGTGCTGGGAAAACTGGAAATCCATATGCAACAAAATGAAATTAAACCCCTATCTCTCACCATGCACAAAACTTAACTCAAAATGGATCCAGGACCTAGGAATTAAACCAGAGACTCTGTGTCTAATAGAAGAAAAAGTAGGCCCTAATCTTCATCATGTGAGATTAGGCCCCAACTTCCTTAATAAGACTCCTATAGTGCAAGAATTAAAACCAAGAATCAATAAATGGGATGGATTCAAACTAAAAAGTTGCTTCTCAGCAAAAGAAACAATCTGTGAGGTGAACAGATAGCCTACATCCTGGGAGCAAATTTTCACCCCTCACATATCAGATAGAGCACTACTCTCTAGGGTATATAAAGAACTCAAAAAGCTAAGCACCAAAAAAAACCCCAAATAACCCAATCAATAAAATATTTTTAATCTGTTGAATCTGTGGATATGGAACCCATAGATACAGAAAGCTAACTATATATATTGGCATTTCACATCTAATGTTTCTCAGGATTTATCCTAAGATGTTCAATATTTATAACCAATTCCATGGCTCCCCAAATCTTACCACCAGCCCCAATCTTTTTTTATGAACACCAACATTCATAGTCAATAGCCTACTGGATATCTCCACTGGGTGTCCATGAATATCTAATAAATAGGTCTATTCTGCATCAAACTACCAGGGTCTCTGGCCTGGACACCTAACTGCATTGGCCTCCTAATTAGTCTTTTGCTTCCTCACTTACCACCCAACAGTCTGCTTTCCACATGATATAGTGTTTCACACACTGGATTTCCCAGGAAATGGACTCAGATGGAGATATGCTTGCAAAAAGTTAATGGGAGGGTGTTCTTGGGATCAACACTCCTAGCGAGGGAAGCAAAATTAGGCAGAGTGTAAAGTTGAACTCTGAAGTAATTTTAATAAAAGCTTCCACTGATCCCATAGGGGAGCTGTAGCTCTGAAGCTAGAATAGTCCTTTGTAACCCCTCATTGCACAGTCATTAGAAGTGAATTCCCCCTAGGAAGGGGCATGTCTCTGATTCTTCTATGATCTCTCAGCCTCCCAACTTCTAGCAGCTGGCAGAATGATTGTATCATTTCTGAAAAGGAGATGCAGACTGCTTACTACAGTATCCACTACAGAGTGATTCCTGTAAACATTTGACAAACCACCTACTGCTCTACTAGAGCCCTTTCAATAAATTGTCTTTGCACTTAAAAAAAAAAACCCAAAGCCTTTACAGTTGGCCTAAGACTTTGTGCATGATCTGACCCCTGTCTAGTCTCCAATCTCATTTCCTGTCACTAATGTTCTGTTACTATTGCTTTTGACACACTAGCCACTATACTATCCCTTTAACAATCCAATCATACTCTCACCTCTGGGCTTTGCACATGCTATTTCTTTTGCCTGGAATGTTCTTACTCCAAATAGAATCATGGTTTATTTCCTTATTTTACTTGGGTCTCCATTAATTAAAAGTCACTTTTTCAAGAAGGCCTAACCAGATCACTCAATCTACTGTAGCATCCCTTCCCACCATCCCACTCTGTATTCCTTTGCTTTATCTACTTTTTCTTATTAATGCTTCTTTCCACCTAAGAGTATATATTATACTGTATATTTACTTATTTACTGTCTATTAGAATTTAAGTTCTATGAGGGAAGGGAGTTTTATTTTTTCTTCAATTTTGTTCACAACTATATTCCTAGTACCTAGAAAAATGCCTGAAATAGAGTGGTCATTCGATACATATTTGGTGAGTTGTTGTTTAATGGCTATCACTTTTAGGCCATGTAATGGAATAGGCAAAAGGCAATATTCAGAAGATATTGGGGCTAGATTTAGGAGTAAGAACAATAAAAATCTCTCCCCAAAATAAAATATCTAAGCTTTGTAGGAGCAAGTTATTCAGAAAAGTCTGGTTGTAAGTATTTGGCAAAGTGATTTTCTAAGGCTGACCTAGGGAGTAGAGACAGTGAGGCGAATACTCACAGACTTACAGAAATTCCTATTCGACTTTGAAGCCCATCTCCTACATTTATGAGACCTTTGTCTCACAACGTCTTCCAGAATCAGACTCCTCATCCATAAAATGGAGGTGATGGGAATGATGTCAGGATAAAATGAGATTATGTGCAACATCTTATAAATAACATATTGAACAAAAGGTAATAGTGATAATACAGTTATTTGTTGATTAACAATGGATATATTCTGAGAAATGCATTATTAGGTAATTTTGTTGTTGTGAACATCCTAGAGTGTACTCATACAAACTAAGATGGCTATATTACTAGGTAATATAATCTTATGGGATCACTATCCTATATATGACCAGTGGTTTACTAAAATGTTATTGTGTAGCACACGTGTAATTAATAATGAGCATATAGTATCTAAAGACAGTCTTTATAAGAAGGTCTGCTAAAAGCAGAGTACATCTTGGTTACAGTTCTGTTTCTTCGTGACTTTTTTTGAACTTGACATTTCTGTGTGTGGACCGCATCCTTGATCTGAAAGTTAGATGGCTATAGCAATTACAAGTGTCATGTCCAGATGCCTGTAACATCCACAGGAAGAATAAGATGGCACATTTTAATTCATTTATTTTTAAAAGTGAGAAACCGTTTCCCACAAGTACCAGTCCACTTCCCAAGAAAACTTCTCCCTCTGGTTATTGACCAGAACTTTGTAACAAACTCAGGCAATGACAAAGGAAATGAAAAAATCTGTATATGTTCAGTATAGGTACAATTTTTTTCCAAATAGTTTTGATCCATAGTTGGTTGAATCTGTGGATGTGAAACTTGTGGATATGGAAGGCTAACTGTACAGTGGATACCATGGTATGCCACTCAGATCTATCTCCTTACCTTTCAGGATGTTAGCACTGATTTTCTGATCCCTAGGGAATTGCCCTTGGCTATTTTTAGACTATCCACAATTGTCTTAGACTAAACCAGTGGCACCTTTTTGGACTGAGGATGTGATCAGCCTACCTTTCCTGAAGCATAGTAGTGGTTGAAGAGCTGAACAAAAATTAAAGATTCTATTAGGAAGGAGGTAGATGTGTGGATCAAGTAAGTTGATTACCCAACATTCTGTCTTACCTTGTGACTCCAAAACATATGGCCAATGGGAATGACCTGTAACTCCCAAGCCTCCCTCTGTGAAACCTGTTCCCATATTGTTCCTTTCCATGGCAGGCTTCATCTTTTATATTGTCCTTTGATTAAGCAGTATCTGCAGCATGGAGCTCTTAAAAGGAAGGGGGATCAAGATACATGGACAGAGGATGCAGGGACTTGGCAAGGAGGTGCCTATAATACTTAAGGACACATAATTTATGTCTTGGTTTGAACATTTAATGAGAATATTTTAAAAGATGTTAATTTGAAGACAATTTTGTCCTTGGAATGCTCACAAAATATCTGGATACATAGGCCAAAGGACCAACAGCCCCAAGGAGCCCTTAGCTCCAGAATAAATTTTATGTATTCAATGCCAGCCTTATCCAGTGAAATTAAGACTTAAGAATTTGGTATCACTAGGCAAAGAAAAGGAGATCAAGTAGGAGACAATACAAAGCCAGAGAAAAGGGATTCAGTGGTGAGATTAGGGACTTAAAGTCTGAAGCAGCACTTATTCTTTTCTAAAATAGCTGGTGGTCCTCTCTGTACAAACCAAAAATCTCCAGAATTTTATCTTGGATTTTCTATAATCCTGGGGTGACTCTAGTATTTAAAAGGTTTCTGATAGAAGGTTGGGGGAAAGAAAGTATAATGCAATGAAACAGCCTAGCAGTAAGACACAGATGTGTCAAATCAAGAGCAATAGTGAAACTCCACTCAGCACTTTGCTTTGCAGGGAAGTGTGTTTTTTTTAATAAAAAATTTATAGTTGTTGGTTAACAGCATGCCTTTATTTGTTTAGTTTTTTTTAATGCAGTGCTAAGGATAGAACCCAGTGCCTCATACATGCTAGGCAAGCTCTCTGCCACTGAGCTACAGCCCCAGCCCGGGAAGTGGATTTTTAAGGAGAAGAAATTGGACCAGAATGCTTAAGGAAGAAATGTTAGGGATTAAAGATCTTAAAAAAAAAAGTGAAAGAAGGGGTCAAAGGGTTAGGGTTCAAAAGCTGAAATGTCATCCTGATGGAGTAGTATATGACTTGTCAGTGACTCATCACATGGTCTCAGTAGAAATGACAAGAGCAATTACATCAGAAAGTAGCAGTCTAGGGTAATTGCAGGATATTTCTAATACAGAAGCTTGGTTTCTAGAGTCCACAAGCTGAAATATCATTAAGATCTGTCACTAGAAAAAAAAATTAATTCAAATGAGTCCTCCTTGGTTCTTAAAAAAAGTTAACAGGAAACAAACAAGCAATAACAAAAATCCACTAATATATTTCAGTAAGTTGTCTACTCATTCCTCTTGAGTGCAGAATCTCCTAGACTATTCTTTGGTTACTAAGGTAACTCCATTATTGAAATGAAGACTGAGAAAAAAATACCCTACTTTGATGTAAGATCTATTTTACTTAATTTGGACCCAAAGTTAAGAAGGAAGTAAAATAATTTTAAATAGATGTCCAGGAAACAAGATCTTAAAGGGTATGTAATAATACAGCACTAAGAAATTGGGAAAAAGCAAAGTTAAAGTTTGAATGAAAGCAGAGAAGAGGGCAGGTGAATGTTAGCAGAGTAAAGATGTCTCTTTTTAGGTACATGCTTCCATAGAAAAACCATAGGCAAAAAGAAGTAAGAAAGATCATTTCTACTGTGGTTCAGTCAGATCTAATGATGCCCTAGAGCATTAGTCACTGCTGTTGAGATGTCTCAATAAGTTGAGTGATACACAAAACACTTTACTATCAATCCTCGAGATTTGGGGTAGCCTACCCCCATTCCTGTGACTTTGCCTGCTCTCTCCTGTATACACTTTGTCTTCACCACTGTCACAGGAAGGTTTGGAGTCACACCAACTTATGGATCACTGGCAACCCACAGAATGTTTTGACTCAGGAATCAAGCAGTTCCTATGATCTAGGAAACGTCTCTTTAATTTGTTGAATTAACGCTTAATGTTATTTCAAAGAGCAACACTGTTTCCTTTGACTCCAAATCATTTTCTATGCATCTTCTTTCCACTAGGCTATAGCTGGGCAGCTGAAAGAGGGTGAGGACAGAGCAGCAGAGCTGTGACAGGCTCAACACCAGATTTTCAAGTCTTCCTGTATCTTCAAACTTCCTGTATCTTAGCCTGTGGTTAAGACCTTCACAGAGAAGGTCTGTGAAGATGTTGTGATCCTCCTACCAACCTGTTATAATACTTAAAATACATGGTCTCTCCAAAGCCCCCCAATCATTCTGATGTGCACCTCCAGTTGAGAATCAGTTTTAGATCCATCAATCTACCCAAGAAGGAAACTATTAGTACTGCCTCAACTATTAGTACAGCTATTAGTACTGCCTCAACTACAATATAGTCAATAAGGCCAATGATACTCTCAAAATTAGTATACGGAAAAAAAATCATAGTTTTCTGCAAAAGAGACCTTGGAAGTATTCTGTTTGCTAGGTAGGTACAGCAGAATTGTCAATTCAGAATTAAAATGAAAAGTTCAGGAATTTATTTATTTATTTGTTGGAAACACTCTGAAGGCACAGGTACCACAGGAGACAAGGAGGTTGAAAAGACAGATTAAAAACAGTTTCTGATCCAGGGTATTTGGAGAACTGGCTTTTTCTTATGGAGACACTTATGGGATTTTTTTTTCAGACACTCTCATACTGGTCCTGACTTTGACAACCACAACTCAGATAGTACCACAAGATCTTTTGGTTAGCCAAATTTGACTCCTGTTCAGCTTCTGTTTTCTGGAAGTTTCTCTAGCAGCCTCTCACAGGATATTATCTTGAGCAGGACCCAGGGTTTCAGATTCTGTAATGGTGAAGAATTAACCTTGAAGTCCCCTCATTAGACTTGGAATAAGAAGGTAGCCCCCAACCCTCTCTTTTCACACATATGCCACCTCAGAACATTGTAGATCTTTCTAAAGAGTTGTTTTCACAAGTCTATCCTTTCAAAACCCTCTCCCCACTCTTTTTATATCCTCAAAACTGGTAACAGGATTCAAAAAGGAAATTTCTAGGTATTTCCTTTGACATTTCCCATTTTTTGTCTATCTCCAGACTCACCTTGGTAACTGATAACAAATATAACTTGGCACCTCAGTCAAATCATGTGTTTTAACAAGATTGTACAATTGCAATTTCACATGGTAAGTAGGGGATGGGAATTTTTGCATGTGGTTTTGGGAGAACAAATAAAAGGGTCACCTCTCCCAGATGGAAGTCCAGGATATGTTTGGTGAATGTAATTCCTTATTCAACTTCTTTTTTTTTAATTTTTAAATTTGTTTTAATTAGTTATATATGATAGCAGAATGCACTTTGATACATTATATATAATGGAATATAATTTCTCATTCTTCTGATTATAGATGATGTATTGACTTCTTTTTGATGGACATATTGGCATTAGTAATGTGACAACTTTTTTAATACCTTTATTTTATGTATTTATTTTTATGTGGTGCTGAGGATCAAACCCAGCACCCCGCATGGACTAGGCAGGTGCTCCACCGCTGAGCCACAACCCCAGCCCAGTAATGTGACAACTTTTTTTTAAATATTTATTTTTTAGATGTAAATGGACACAACACAATGCCTTTATTTTTATGTGGTGCTGAGGATCGAACCCAGGTCCCGCCCATGCTAGGTGAGCGCTCTATCACTGAGCCACAATCCCAGCCCCAATGTGACAACTTTTTAAGGGGACTTCTCAGAAGGGTACATGCTCAAGAAGACACCTCTGTGCCAAGTATGTTTCTTGTTACTTTTTATTTATTTATTTATTTTTTGCAGTGCTGAGGATTGAACCCTGAGCCTTCTCATGCTAAGTGAGTACTGTACCACTGAGCTATATCCTCGGCCCCTACATAACATTTTTGAACAGATTCAAAAAACTAAAAGAGTCATAAAGAAAGTTGTGGATTCTTTAATTTCCTCATTAGTTTCCACACTTCCTATAAATTCATGTATGTGAATGTCAGTGTAAAATCAGAAACTCTATATTATTATTTATTAATCCTGGAGTATTTCTTATATTTCACTTATGCTAAGAATAATCAGCTTCATTTTTCTAAAGGAGAGTATGAAAATGGTCATTTGTGGATTTTAAATACATCCTGATAAAAACCAACCTTGAGTGTCAAGAGGCATGAGTGCTTTGAAATGATAATATCATTTAAAAAGTAGTTCAAATAGGAATTAATGGGCTGTGAAACTGTAGTTTTAAATTAATGAGTATACTTAGTTAAAAGCTTTGCACTGATAAAGAATATGAAAGGTCAACTGAAATATAATTACCTTAATAATGAAGCATCTTGCTTATTAATATGTCAATTATTTTCAAAATTTTTTTAGGGGAATAAGAGCAAGGAATCATGTCACTTAACCTCCTCACCATATCATTATAAATCATTTACCAAGTTTTCACACATATGCCACCCATGATGGATCACACAATCAAAATGCATGCATCAACCGGGCTTCAGGAAAATTTTGACTAAATGCTTTCAAGCCACAATTATATACCTAATAGTGGATCTTGATTTGGTCTGTCAAAACCTTGAAGGTCATTACCCAAAAAGAAAAGAAAAGACAGCAGACATCTGCTCAATCAGCTTTATTTTTAATTACTGAAGTGTGTACTGATCTTTGTGTGGAGACATAATGGAGGATACAAAAGAAAGACAAAGACAAGATTCCTACTCTCAAAAAATTAAAGTCAGCTGGAGACAGTGAACAAGACATCAATGCTTAAGGGTATATACTGAATAGCATTGGAGCTGCACAATACAACATAGTACAGAGGACACCCCCACACGGGACACCATTAGCAATGATGGCAGGGGCGGGCAAGAGGACAATTGGAGAATTCATCTTGGGAGATGGGAAAAGCATTGAACCTGTGTTCCAGTCACCCAAATACCAGTGGTTTATTGTGGATCTTGGGCAATTAGTTCCACTTCTGACAACTTTGATTTACTCAGTTCTAAAACAGAAGATGAAAATTACATGGTCTCTAGGGTTTTCCAACTATAACAATACAGGATTCTAAGGACAAATGCAGAGAACTTGGTAAAGGAAGGATATTATAGGCATAAAGAAGGACAAGCAGAAAGCCACATAGATGGGCAAAAACTAGCTACGTGCATATGGGCAAGGTATATAGTGGGAAAGCAAGGACCTTAAACAAATCTATCATTCTAAAGATTCTAAGGGCAATAAACTTGAAAATGGTTGGGGCAGGGGGCTAAGCTAGGTAAGGGATGCTAGCCAGGGGCCAACACAAAGAAAGATACACTGTTTCTTGGGGTCTGACTTATTCTCCTGCTCCCCACCTCATTCAGCATTCTTTATGTCTTTGTAGAATTTTATTGCAATCCCTTCCCCAAGCTCATATCCCAAATAGAGTAAGAAGAGGGTGTGGTTACAGATCCTGTTAGGCACGCACAAATAACCCCCTTTTGTAGGCCAAGAAGCCAAGAGCTGCTGCTGAAAAGATGGTTGTCAATCCAATCAGCCTTAGCAGGCCTGGCACGGAGGGCAAGTGTCTCTCCAAGAAGGTCGTGGTAATGGGTCGTGCAGGGACGTCCTGGGTTCAGAGAACATTTGGTATTAGCACAGGGCTTGTGTACTTCATTTCAAAGATTCTACTTCCACCACTGCTCCAAAAGTGATTCACTGTGCCCAACCTCTAGGTCATTAAAACATGACTCTGCTAAACCACTCACTCCCTCTTCCCCACTTCACATCCATAGGGAGCCATTCTGCAGCCCCCAGCCTGAGATGATCCCCTCTTTTTACATTTTCCTTCAGCATATCTTCTCTGTCATACTCTGTGCTTGTTGGGTCATTATCTGTATTTCCCACCACATGGGGAGCCCTATGAAAGCACTGCTATAACCTTGGTTCAATGGCCAATGCAGAACACATGGGCCATAAAATTTTGTTGAGCAAATGCATCATTGGTCCCTGCAGTCCACAATCCCATCTCTAGTAGAAGCACTAGAAAATCACTTTGGAGTATCAGGGTTATTCTCTTTGACTCATAAAGATAGAGAAATGTTTGACCTTTTTGCCTTTTGTCCTCTACAATGAATTTTCTTTCTAATTTTTATGCATTCTTCCTTCTATCCAGGAATACTTCCTGGGGTTTTATTACAAAAAAATAAGTATATTAAAATAAATTTTAATCTAAATATGTTCCATTTTGTTCTATCCCTTTGCTCCTGGACTGGAGATAATATACTTTCCTTTCTTTTCTTTCCTCTTGTAGAGATTCATGAGGTCAGATATTTATTCAAAAGACATTTATTAAGTTCTTTGTTTTTTTATTTTTATTTTTGTTTGTTTTGTGGTGCTGGGGATTGAACCCAGGGCCTCTGCAAGCTAAGCAGATGCTCTACCACTGAGGTATATCTCCAGCTTCCTATTGAGTTCTAAATAAGTTTAGAGGAGTGTCTTCCCCTCATCAAAAAATAATTTTTTTCTAATAACATGCAATGGGCGTGGCAGCTACAAATTAATCAAAGTTCATCTAAACCTCTCACCTCTGCCCTAACCCATGATGCCTATTTAAACATTCATGGGGTGAACTACTTAAGAAAGGGCCTATGGATATATAACCATGTGTGTTTTCTTGCAAATAACTGCTTTTAGGAAAGATGGTTGTCAATCCAATCTTTGGATTGACATCTAAATTCATGAAGTAAAATATAGCCTACCACAGACTCCGGTTCTGGCTGCCAGATTTCATCTTCTGGAATTTTCCCTATGGCATGCAGGATCTGAAATGAAAGGAACACCTTCATGAAGAGAAAATTTTATACCATACTTCTCCTAACCTGGTCTTTGGATATAGAACTAAGTGAATGTCTCCATCAAAAATATCAAAGTAAAGGCTAGAGCAATCTACTCGATCTTTAAAAGGCTCCAAGAGTTTTACCATAAATTTTATTAGTTGTGAACATGTTTTAATGGCAATGAGATCAGAGGAATTGTCAAGAAAGATAAAAATGAATTCTGAATCCTAATAGAAACATGTCTGATTCTATAGTATCAGACCTAGGTTATCTCTCCAGTGTAATCCCACAAGCTCTTTTTATTTGGGGTGATATGTTCGATATTCTGGTTATTACTTTTAGGTTAAGGAGCTTCCTTTTACTTGAAACCACCATTATATTGTTCTTCAAAGGGAGATTATGGGGTGGGGGATGGCCACCAGGATCTCAGACATCTTTGATCTTCTTGTTAGGTCCATGTGTTGTTTCCTTGCCCACAGCCCATGACAATGGGCCCTACCTCTCGGGCTGCTCTCTCCCCAGCTTCCACAGCCCCCTCCATGTAGCCACTCCAGTGTGTGGCAGTCTCAGTGCCAGCAAAGAAAATCCTGCCCACTGGCTGGCGTAGAACCCTGGAAACAAAAGAAAAGAGGTAAGTGTGCTTACTGACTGACAGTCAGAGGTGAGCTTTCCCACAAAGATCAAGGCTGGTCAGTTTCTTCAGATTCAAAACTTTAAGGAGGATATTGGTAATTTCGGAATAATGTTCATTAGGTTCTCACAGCTTTTGCATCATCTCTGACACAGACAAAAATGGATACAAGCCAAAGTCTACTCCTGTACCAAGAGCTCACAGTTAAAGGAGAGCGGACATCAATGGAGGCAAAATATGTACTTGCTTCACCTACATGAAGTAGGGACTATAGGAACCCAGCCCCATATGGCTCCCTTCATGGCTCACCATCTCTGGGTAAAGTGACAGGTGCCCCCAATTTCCCACCTGGTTATTCCACCAATGAACTTGATGAATCACTTCCTTTCACTGAGTTCTGGCTTCCCCATCTCTTCAAGGGGATGGTCTGGTGATTTCTAATACTGTTTTGATCACCAACATAGAACAAATCCATGAGCCTTATGGCTTCATAACTACCATGCATTGAGCAGTTTCCTCTGCTAGGGTTGACTATGACTGGACTCTCCTTTCCACCAGTGTTAAATTTCAAGGGTATGCACTAACATACACCCTAATTATTTCAGAGACTGTTTCCTAGAACATAGCCAGCTACAAAGACAAACTAATTTGTTCTAGCTCACAGAGTATAAGTGGCAGAACTACATTTGAACCCAAATAATATGAATCTGGAATCCAACAGTCTTAGTCAACCGGTTATTCTTCCTCTCTATATTGCATTGATTTTCTTTTTAATCCCAAAGATAACGTTTTATTTATTTATTTTTGTTCTTTTTAGCTTAATTTTCAATCTTTTCAAGAGTTTTATGAATAGCTATTATTATCATTATCTGTTTGTACACATGAGGAATTTGAGACTGGGAGAAATGTGCAGTGACCCACCAAGAGCTACACTGATAGAAAATAGAGTCAGGGTTTGAACCAGATCCCACAGAAGTCAGTTTCTGATTTTATCCTATACAATTTTCCTAGTATATCATCACCATTACCAGTTAACAGAGTGCCCACATGCTGTGCAAAGGAATGCAAGTGCCATGGCATTTGGCCTGTAAGAGGGGAAGTATATCGAAACTGAAAATAAATGTCATAAGAGAAGCACTGCCCACAAGTCATTATTTGTATTGTATCAGATAAAGAATGTCCAAAGCTCACATTCATGTTGCACTTTAGTGAACACTATACACCACTGGACTTCTTATCAGAAAAGTGAACAGGTTGGCCTGAATTGATAGATTTTTCTTCACCTGTCCTTATTGCTATCATCAAAAAAGGGAGAGGAAATACAAGAGAAGATATTATATAATATTGGTAAGCTGATAATAATAACATGAAATAATATGAAATAATGAAGAACTTAGGTGTATTCAGGAAAGGTTTCCTGCAAAAGAAGGTGGATTTTCCCACTCCGTGTTCATTAAACTATGCTGTATGTATTTTACTGCTTGTTCACTTTTTACAGAGGGAATTTATTCCATTTGGAGACTTCTGGGAGGTCTGGCCAAGCCCTAGAGTTAAAGATTAGAAGAGGGACAACCGGCTTAGAGAATTAATCATACTCACAATCAGAATAGAGAAACGTATAACCCAAGAATTAATTTAAACAGACAAAAGAGATAGTTTCCCTCCACTGTCATGTGGAAATTGTTTTGAGAGAAAAACAAGTTCCACAGCTAGATAAGAAAATTCCTCCCCCTTCTTTTGTATGTGAGTGATCAGACAGTATATATTCACAAAAATATATAAAATATCATAAATGGAGAGATCCACATTTATTTCTGGTGGCTTATGCGTTTTACTATGTAATTGTTACAATCAGTTTTTATTTGTATTCAGAAGGAAAAAATGCTTAAGAAATGTGTGTTCTGTTCTTTGCAAAGTTGTACCTTGAACTCTGTCTTCTGTCTTCCTTCTGGTAACAGAACATTTACTGTGTCCTTCTTGTGCCCTAAAGATCTGACTCTTTGCAGTGTCCCAAATGCCACTGCTCTGAAGAGTCAGGGGATGTCCTGTGGGGAAATAGTCTCTGCTCTGGCTGGAATATGTCATTAAACTATGCTGTGCCTTAGTTTCTACTCTACAACTTGAAAGTAGTGATATGAAGCCTGGCATATGTCCATGGAAAGAACAGAGATGAAAGAAGGTATAACCATGTTACGGCCAATGACTGATGCAATGATATTATCATGCTTCTCTCACGTGATCAAGATCAGGCCAGTGTGAGTGTTCTTATTTGCTCCCAGCTCCAAAAGGCATTTTCCTGATAGTCTATGGGATTGAATATAAAACTTACCACTCTGTGGTCAAAAATCTCATGACATCTCGCTTTGGATTTAAGACCAAACCAAAAACAAAAGCACTGCAATGGTGCCCTTTCTTTGTAGAAAAACAAAGTTTTATATTTCTGAATGTGTCACATGAGGCAAAATAACCTATAGAAATTTCTGGTCTGATTCTCTATGCCATCCACAATATCACCTATAGCCCAGCCATGCTAAGCTTTGCCCTGGACCTTCTAAGAACTTACAGGATTCCAAGCATTAGTTCATGCAGTGCCATCTGCCTAGACTGTATCCCCAGTGGCCTTTTGTTTCCTACACACTGCATTGTGAAGCCTTTGCAGATTTCATGGGTGAGGTGAACTCATACCTCCTTGTATTCCCAGGGTATTATTATGTCCCTCTATTAGAGCACTTACCTCAATACTTTAAAACCAATCTTTTTTTTAATGTTCTGTCCCCACCTCATACCCATCCTGACCCACCACACTGTCAGCCCCTCAGCAGGGAGGGGTGTCCTTGATATTTAAGTTTCCAGTACAATGTTTTACAAAGAGCTGGCATTTAGCCAATATATACGAAATGAAAGAATTACTATTGACTTATTCTACACTCAGCATATCTGAAAATTAATGATTCAATAGTTTATCAGGTAGTGCTCTTTGGCCCCAGAATGTTCTCTTGGATCATATTTTGCCATGTGCAAGAAGATAAGGAAAGTGCTAACCAAAATCATTATGCATCTTCTAAAAAACAGCTTTTAATCTCTCTAGGTTTTTATGGTCTTATTGATTAGCCAACTCCATTTACTCATACCCTTTGTGTGTTGACTACTCTCAACAGCCTTTCACTCACTATTCTACATTTCCCATTTTATTTTGATTGAGCTCTTGCCATTAAATGATTGCCTAGTTTAGTGTAACTATAATGGTCATAATAATTACTGCTATATTATTAATTAATGCCATGTTAATTGTCATCAAATACAATGAACTAAAAACTTCAGTGGATCATACTTGGATGCACAATGCTGTGAATACAAAATGTCATTGAACAGTGTACTTTGAATGGGAGGGTCATAGGATATAAATTATATCTCAATAAAGTCATTCAAATAACTTGTACTCTGATTAATGCACTGATTATTGTTTATCATATGCCATTTTGTGCATTTCTATCCACGTGCTAAGAAAAGTGAGACTCAGAGAAATGCAATTTGTCCAAGATAACAAAGTTGGCTATTGGTAGTCCAAACAGGAACCTAAGTCCTTTCACACCAGTCTAGAACTCATTTCATGTTTATAATGCTGCACCCATCTTGGACTTACAGAGGTGCACTGGAGGAAGTTTGACTTAGTTCTAAATTCAGTATAAGGACCCTTCTTCTGCCAATATAAGTGAACCCTCTGACTATCCCTATAGCTATTCTTATGCCCTAGCTTTCTTTGGTTATATTGACTGGGATTACTCTTCCAGATGAATGAAGCATGAAAAGCAGTATCATGGTGCTTCATTCCTGAGAATCACAAGACACAAACAAATCGGGGATTTTTTCTTTTTTTTAATTTTTAGTTTGTTTGGTATTTATTTTTCTTTTGTTTTGGTTGGTATTTATAAGAAACAGAGGAGAGAAGTGATACAAAGAGTTTGGGTTCTGATGCAGGGGATTTCAGTCACTGCTTAGCACTTTTTTACTCTACCTTCCATATTGAGTCATGATCCCAGGGGGGAAGTAGGTTGTGTAGCAGCCTCCAGAGTACTGCTCCTCACACCAGTTCTTCTCTTCATAGTGCACTGGCTGTAAGACACAGTGACAACAGCCTGAAGGAGATGTAGAGGGAAAGATCTTGTCTAGAATAAATCAAACACAGTCTAGGAGACTTCATAGTAGAGAACCAATTTGCAGTCGTTCCTCATAATCCAAGGGAAATTGGTTCCAGATCCTCTGATGGGTACCAAAAACCTTGGATTTTCAAGTCCTTCATATGAAATGGCATATTGTTTGCATATAACTTATGCACATTCTCCCATATACTTTAAATCATCTCTACATGATTTATAATACCTAATTCAATCCAAATGCTATGTAAAACTACTGTTTTGTACCATAACATTTATTTAAAAATAACAAGAAAAAGTATGTACATCTTCATTATTTTTTAAATTATTTTTAAAATTTATATATGACAGCAGAATGCATTACAATCTTTATTACACTTATAAAGCACAATTTTTCATATCTCTGGTTGTATACAAAGTATATTCACACCAATTCATGTCTTCATACATGTACTTTGGATAATAATGATCATCAAATTCCACCATCATTTCTAACTCCATGTCCCCTCCCTTCCCCTCCCACCCTCTGCCCCATCTAGAGTTCATCTATTCCTCCCATGCTCCCTCTCCTTACCCTACTATGAATCAGCCTCCTTATATCAAAGAAAAAAATCCAGCATTTGGTTTTTGGGGATTGGCTAACTTCACTTAGCATTATCTTCTCTAATGCCATCCAATTACCTGCAAATGCCATGATTTTTAATCTCTTCTATTGCTGAGTAATATTCCATTGTGTATATATGCCACATTTTTTATCCATTCATCTATTTAAGGGCATCTAGGTTGGTTCCATAGTTTAGCTATTGTGAATTGTGTACATCTTCATTATAAATGCATTTTTTCCAAATATTTTCCATCATGTTTGGTTGAATCCATACGTACAGAATTTGCCTATATTTCTGAAATAGAGTCTCATTATCCAGTTTGTGTGTGTGGGTGTATCTCTCTCTCTGTGTGTGTGTGTGTGTGTGTGTGTGTGTGTGGTGCTGGGGATTGAGCCCAGGGCATGCTGGAGATTAAACCCATAGCCTTGTGCATGCAAGGCAAGCGCTCTACCAACTGAGCTATGTCCCCAGCCCCTTATCCTGGTTTTTTCAAGATTTTTCTTTAGGCAGATCAATGTTTTGGGTAAGAAACCTCAAAGAAATTCAGGTTTTAGTAAATTTTCTCACTTGGTTTGTGCATGTCTTGCCATAAGTACTGTTCATAAGCTGTAATTTATTTCCATATTTAACTTGATCTGATCTATTAAGAGGTTTGTAGTCCCTAATGGTTTTGAGAAATGTTTTTAAAAAGAAGTTGTGCTTACTGGAGTGGTTGGACAGAAAAAAATCAGAAAAACATGTCTGTCAAAGAAAAAGGATAGGGTCTGATGTTATGGCTCAGTAGGGTGCTCACCTAGCATGTGCAAGGCCCTGGGTTTGATCCTCAGCACCACATATAAATAAATAAAATAAAGGTATTGTGTCCAACTACAGCTAAAATAATAATTTTTTAAAAAAAGAAAAAGGATGAGCAGATTCATATTTTCTTGTGAAGATGAGCTTTGTTAAGGGGAGCTGGAAAGATAAACCTAGGTTTTGTGGCACGCAGGTGTTACTGTTGATGGTGGTACTTGTAAACAAATATTGGCCTTAATAGGCAATACTTCATGTGAGATTGTACAAAGTTTGAACTTCTTTTAAAAAACAAGGGCTGGCAAAAGATCTAAAATCAGCACACTACAGTGATACAGCCACCTAAATATTTATAGTAGCACAATTCACAATAGATAAATTATAAAGTCAACCCAGATGCTAGTCAATAGATTAATGGATTAAGAAATAGTGAGATACACACACACACACACTCTCTCTCTCTCTCTCTCTCTCTCACACACACACACACACACACACACACACACAATGGAATTCTACTCAGTCATAAAGAAGAATGAAATTATGGCATTTGCTGGTAAATGAATAGAAATGAAGAATAACATGCTAAGTGAAATAAGTCAAACTCAGAAACTCAAAGTTTGAATGTTTTCTCTCATATGTGGAAACTAGAGTAAAATAAAGGAAACAGGGAGGATAACATAAAGAAGCAATCAAATATAAATTAATAGACAGTCTAAAGGAAGTCAAGTGAAGTTGAGGAAGGAGAAAGGGAGAGGAGGAGAGGGAGGACAGGAGGTAAAAGGGAGTATCATGAATTGAAATCAATTTTCATACATTTATGAGTTGGTTGGTAATTATGTGTAACTATAAAGCTCTAATAATAAGTAAGAAAAAAAACAAGTACTGGGAGTCACTCAGTGGAAGAACATTTGCCTAGCATGAGCAAGGCCCTAGGTTCAATCCCCAGGGGGTAAAAACTAAATAGATAATTTATCATTAAACATTACTTTGAAAAGATAAAATCAACATAGCAAGTTTTAAGAGGAAAAAATGTTTCTTTAAAATAGACTTGAAAGATGTTTTGTTTAAAAAAATTTTTGCAATTGTATAACTGACTTTGGATAGTCATTCTTAAGGCATCCGATTTGCAAAGGATGAAGCCTCGCCTGATGGGTTTAGTGGCTCCAGGTCTGTTGTGGTGTCCCCAATACAGCATGCTCTGGCATCTGAGGGCTGTAGCCACCTCTTGAGCATCCTTCTCTGACTGCTTGCAGGCAATTTCAAGAAAATTTGCACTTTCACCTTTCTTTGCTTTCAGAATATTTTTTCCTTCCACACAATACACATTAAAGCAAGAGTAAAGCAAGTGTCTCTCTCTCTATGACAAAACCATACAAGGACAGAACCAACTCATTTTTATCATCTGGAATTAATCATCCCACATTAGAAAGAGATTTTTCCAAATGAAAATGACCACTCTTTTTTTGGGAAATATGAGAATAATTGCTTTCCTCGCCAGACAACCACCTCACAAGTTGCTGGAGGAACTTCAATTACAAACTGCTTTAGCCTGAGAGTGTCTAAGAATGTGACTTCAAAGAAGCTGGAATATCTCTAATAGCATTTTTAAGCAAACACAAAATGAAAACCAAAAACAAAACAAAACAAAAATCTAATGAATTTTAACAGATGTTAAGTGATTGTTTTAGTGTGTATTTTGGGTTTGCTATACCACCCTGAGGCCTGGAGTCTATGTTTATATTTATATTTACTAATGGCATATGAAATAAAAAAACAAAGCATACTTTTCATTAATATTATATTTCTCTCCAAACCAATCAATGACTAGTTTTTGTTCATTTATTGAGCAAGAATTTCAAAAAACCCTTGAGAGCATGTGTTTCACCTATAACAAGCACAGATAATCTCTAATGGAATTAAAAATTTTGTTTTAAAATAATGAATAAAGCCAGGTTTGGTGTCACACACCTGTAATCCCAGCCACTTGGCAGGCCAAGACAGGAAAATTGTAAGTTCAAGGCCATCCTGGTTAACTTAGTGAGACCCAGCCTCAAAATTAAAAAAAAAAAAATGGGTGTGGGGATACAGTTAAGTGGCCAAGCACCCCTGGGTTCTATCCCTGGCATTATAGAAAGGAAGGAAGAAAGGAGGAAAAGAAAGAAAGGTCAACAAAATCAAAAGCCACAACTACTTTACCTGGAGGAAGTCAGCCACTCCAAAACCGAGCAATGTATATATTAGAGCAATAGCACTAAGCTATGTAGCTGTTCAGCTAGATTATGGTATATATTGTAGAGACTTGTGTCTGAGTGGTTTACTAGTGAAACATTTTCAGCTCCTTCATTAGATTTTTTATTATTATTATTATTATTATTATTATTATTATTATTATTATTATTATTATTTTGTGGGACTGGGGATTGAATCCAAGGCCTTGTGCATGCTAGGCAAGCACTCTACCAACTGAGCTATATCACCAGCCTTTTTTTTCACATTTTAATTGCTCATTTGTACATCACTCTCCACTGTCCTCAAATGGTTCATGGGTACCTGGGTTTAATAACCACTTTCAAAAGGTGATATAATCCATGTCAAAGCAGTAAAAATCCATCAATCTGGTGATCATTACAAGAACAGCAATTTGTCATTTTAAATATTGATGAGGGAGATGGTTATGAGTACCTTGGGCCCTCTGTCACTAAACATCCCAAGGAAGTACTGGTTTGCTTGCTTACCACACTGCCACCCTCTCCTACCTGCCCCCACCCTGACCTGTAACCATATCAGACTTCTACTTGATTAATTTGAAGATCATCATTTCCTCAGGATTACTTCCAAAGGTGTCTAGGAAACTCATCTAACAGGGATTGGCATCAGCCTGTCTTCCTTCCATCCCTAATGTTCAAGGGTAAAACAAGGCAGAAAAGGGGACATTACAGGTCCTCCTATTTTTAACTGTAAGACAGTGAGAGTGAAGTGAGTGTTAGTTTGTGGGCATGAATGAGACTCTGGTCTTACAAGTTCACCAGAATAAAGGAAAGCTATTTTTCATCCCCATCCTGGCTTCCAGGATCCAGAAACTCCTATGGGTAGCTGAAACCCCTACCCTCTTCACCTCCTGATGGAGCTGGAGGCAGAGGAGCCCAACAACCTGCTCCAGGTAGAGCTCTGAATTCAGGGACAAGTGTAGCACCACCAAAACCACAACATGTCACAAAGTTCCTTACCTGCCATCAGCACATCCAGGACCCATACTCTTTGGGACCACTTATAAATTAACCAGATCCTCTGAAAGTATATCAGAGTAAACACGAGCTCTAGGACTCTATATGTGTGAACCCATCCTTGCTTCAGGATGAACAAGTTCTATCACCTTTAGGAAAGAGATGGGAAGCAGTCTTACCTTCAGAGCTTCCTGGGAGCCCAGAACTTTTGCATAGAGCTCACACAGTTTCCTCAGCCTACAGAACAACAATAACAACAGAAAAGACAAATGTGAAGATGAAGAAAGGAAGGGAAAGAAAAAGTGAGGGGCACCCATCCCCTTATAAGAAAGACTCAGTAAGCAAGTTGTATTCCATACTTTTGTGATTATGTCAAAATGTACCCTAATGTTATATACAACTAAAAAGAATTTTAAAAAGAACAGTAGGCCAAGTGATTAAGGGCCACTTAATACTGTATATTATAAACCTCATCTAGAAAAATAGAACTTATAGTCAAAATAAAATGTAGACCCAGGCACACACCAGCTGTGAAATTATAGGCAAATTAAAAAATAAAAATGATTGTAAGCCATTGCTTCTACTTCAACACTTCATTTTAAGTTTTTAGATCAAGGCATTTTGTCCTAACTCAAATGTCTTAAACCAATGAGATCACAAATATGAATCATGGATTGTTGATAAATCTTTAAGAAAATCAAATAATGTGTTGCTCAAATCACTAGGGGACCCAGGGCAATTTCTTCGTTTGTTGGATAAAAGAGACCAGGTACCTCTTAAGTGTCAGTCCATCTGCCTTAGTAAGTACTGAAGATTCTGAGAGGGTGACAATATAGCTCTACTTACCTTCCTCTATCTCCCTCCCTACTATGAGGCTGTGGTGGGTACAGTGGAGAATGTATGGAGCAGGAAAAGCTGTGATTTCTGTTTCTGCCTCTTAGATACTGTGAGATCTCAAGCACATTACTAGAGCTTTCTGAGCTTTATTTTTAACAACAATCTCCACGGTTTTTTTTCATTAATGATGGAAAACTGTGGTTCCCAGATGTACAGCATCAACACCATGAGGGCACTTGTTAGAAATGTTAATTCTCAGGTCCTGCCCCAGACCTCCTAATTCAGCAAGGGTAGTAGCATCAATCTGCATTTCCACAAATCTTCCAGATGATTCTCAAGTTTGAAAACCACTGATGTCAATTTCTCCACCCACTAACTGGTATGTAATAAATAAATGTTGAACAAATAGTAGCTCTTAAGTCTAATGGGGAATTTGGAAATAAGGCAACCATTATAATTAGTCAACTAAAATGAGTTGATTATTCAATTCAATTAGTCAACTATATTTATATAAATAAAGTTATTTCAAGCCTGCTTTTAACAGAATAGTAATGCTAACAAAGGTCTTGAACATGTTTTAAAGCTAAGCCAATAATTTTTAAAATATTATCATTATTATTTTGAATTCAGAAATTTTTTTATAAAGGTGTATTAAAATGCCTAATATTTTCTCCTCTCTCTCTCATTCCCTTTCTCTGTCTCCCTCTTAATTTTTACATAAATGGTTTGGCACAAGCAGAGAAAAAGCCAGAAAGAACAAAGAAGTAAAATTAAATTCAGAAATAGAAGCAATTATATAAAAGGATTTAGAATTCATAAAGGTGAACATTTTAAACCAGTGAAGAAATGACACATTATTCAATAAAATGGCTCTGGGACAAATGGCTGCCCATGAAAGAAATAAATAAAGTTGGACCCTTATATTACTTCTTATACCAAAATATATTTCAGAAGGATTAAAGATTTGCATAAAATAGATGAGCCTAGAAAAGTAGTGGGAAAATTGGTGATTTTAAAAGAAAAATCATCTTGCAATAGGAAAGTCTTTTCTATGCATGATAGAGCATTTGTCAGTGATGATTTAAAAATGGATAAATTTGATAAAGAGATAAAATGATACTATAGTATAAAAATGAGCTATAAATATAATCAAAAGGTAAATTGGGAAAAAGATTTGTTCCAGGCACTAGAGAGGCTGCAGTGAACTAACCAAACAACACTTCCTAACTTTCATGGATCTTATATTGCAATGGGGACATTTTGAGATGAGGGCTTAAGCAGACCTCTATAGCCCTGGCCACACACAGAGATGTCACTGGTCACAAAGGAGTATGCTGACAGAAGGGGAAAGAATGCACATGAGGTTACTAAGGGCTCTTAGTTGGTAAATATGTAGTGGTGTGGGAATACATAATTGGCAGTGATGAATACTAACTGCCAGAAGAAATTGCCACCTCCAGAGAAATCAGTCCCTCTGTACCTATAATCTGTAATTGCTATGCATCACTCATGTATGGCTCTGCAACACAGTAACTTCTCTACCTGGTTATCTTCTCCACCAGTGCATTTTCAGCCTGGTTTATATTCATTTTCACAGTCTTCATAGTTCCTAGCATGGTGTCTGGTGTACAATAAACTCAATAAATACTAATTTGAATAATTAGTTCTTAAGTTATCAGATCTGTGCCTTTATACAACCAGACCCTTATAATTAGCATAACAGACACACAGTATTGTCAATGCACATATTATTGGGCAGTTTGTAAGTTTAAAATTCAGTAAAATCGAAAGGCAAGCAGATAGGTAGTAAAGAAGAAAAGAAAGAGGGAAAGCAGGGATGGAGACAGGGATGGAGAGGGGCGAAAGGAAAGACGGAAGGAAGAAGAAACACTTCTTTTGCTACCTTTCTTCTTTGTTAAGACGTGCCAATTTTCTTGCTTTGTGAGCAAGGATAAATCTGAAATATAGAAACAAGAAAGAGAAAGGAAATTAATGATTTCTTTCATCTTGGTCTCATTATTTATTTATTTATTATTTTTATTTGTTTTAATTAGTTACACATAACAGTACAATGATCTTGACATATCATACATTTGGATCAGATGGAATATAATTTCTCATTTTCTGAGTGTACAGGTTGCAGAATCACATTGGTCATATAGTCACGTTTATACCCACAGCAATAATAATGTCTATTTTATTCTATTGTCCTTCCTATCCTCACTTCCCCTCCCCTCCCTCATCCTGGTCTCATTTTTATACTACACATTTGCCTGGTATTCAATGTTCAAAGCCAACCAGAAGAAACAATCTATACATTTACCTATTTCATGTTCAGAATTTTAACTGTTTACATGTTACATTCCTGACATTGAAGAGCACCTTGTAGCTTTGGGGAACAAGGGACAAAAAATAGATGACTGGCAATGATTTCTGCATAGGGTAACAGGATGAGTGACCCACGTTCCCCCATCTGGCTGGTGGCCAATAGGAATGAACCCTGGACCTCAAATGCTTTAATTAAGGTTGCATGTGAGTCCTTCCAATGTAACCTAGTTCTTGTTCTTTGGTTCTTTCTCCACCATGGTGTCTCTCTAGCAGTGAACTTTCTAGATTCTCTCTCCATTTACAGCACTATGATTGCTTTCAAGTTAACAACTGACTTTGACTGCCCTTTCTCACCTTGGCTGTGTATGAAATAAACTTATACATGTCCTAGGTCCATCACAATTTTAGTTGCTTCAGTTAAACACCTCTTTGGAACAGGTTCTGGACCCCCAAGACAGTTTCCCATCTGTGCTGGTCTTTCCTGGAAAGTTGAGGATAGGACTGACCTTGGTTCCTCTCTAGCAGAAATGAGAAAATCTCAGCATCCCACAGGAATAACATTTACTATGGTTTTGATATGGTTTATTCCTATAAAAATTCATGTAGAAATTTGATTCCCATTGTGATAGTGTTGACAGGTGGTGGAGCTTTTTAAAAGGCATTTTCAGACTTCAGGGATTCACTCTCATGAAAAAATTAATATAGCTCCTACAAGAATGGATTAGTTTTTGTAAGAGTTGGTTGTTATAAAGTAAGTTTGGCTTCCTCTGCTGGCTCTCTTCCTTCCTCTCTCACTGTGATCTTATGTCACACACTCACTTCCCTTTCACTTTTCCATCATATGTGATGCAACACAAGACCCTAACCAGAAACCAAGTAGATGCTGAAACCATGGTCCTGGACTTTCAAAAAATGTGAATTAAAATAACATCTTTTCTTTATAAATTATCCAGTCTCTGGTATTCTGTTATAGTAACACAAAACAGATTAACACAACACTGGTGTCAACGCAGCTTCCACAAGAAGCTTTCTTAGCAAAACACCCCAAGTTATGTCTTTGAATCATGTTTCAACAAATAATAGATTTTATATATATATATATATATATATATCCCAGCACTAAATATGAAATGGATATAGCAAATTAAAAATGTCATTGGTATTATATGTCTCTTGTAGATATTTATTCCTTGGCACACAACAAAGAAAAGAAGCAATATGAATTTTTCTATTGCAGGATTTGGATAGTAGTGTCATTCAGTAAAAAAATTATTTAACAAAGTTTGAGGCACATGTATTAATAGTGTTTGATTATCTTTTCAATACTGAACACAACCACAATGCCATAATTTGTCTTACCCCATGATAGCAGCATAGTTGCCATCAGGTTTGGTATCATCCAGTGTGTAGGCAATTGGAGCTTCCTCTCCTTCAATAACCATGGTTCCACAGTAATCTTGGATAATAGCAAAATGGAAGAACTCATTCATCATCCTATCAAACTATCTGTAGCACTTACAATAAAGCACACATTTTTCAATTTGAGAAACCCAAAGTCTGAAAACAGCATAGTACACTCTAAATTTATGAAGACAAACCAAATATATTGACAAGAGGGCTGAGTAGCAAAAACAAATCAAACTATAAGTCCTTTCTTCTCTGCAAAGAATAGGGCAATATGATATTTTGAATTCATCCAGGTCACCATTTAATAAAATCTGTTTTTTCTTGCCATTAATACTTGTGTCTCATATTTTCTTTTTTAGAAGGAATCAGAATAAAATCAAAGATGTGTAAGGGAAATATTAGTCCTTTCCTATAGAACAGAAGGGACTACATATTTACATTTTATGAAAAGCTACTTATTCTGTTTTGTTTTTATTTTTTTATTTTTGAATTTTAGGGATGGGGTCTTGGTGTGTTGGTCAGACTGGCCCCAAACTCCTGAGCTCAAGTGATCCAGCTGCACCAGCTTCTCAAGTAGCTGAGACTACAGGTGTGAACCACTACATCTGGCCACTTATTCTATTTGAACTATTTCTTGACTGAAAACAGGGCAGACAGGACTAAAGTTCATAGAGTCCAAAACCTTCATTTCAAACATGATCTCCAAAAACCCTTTCCCCCTTAAGAAAATCTTGGGAAACAAATTCAGCTCATTCTAGATAAAAGGGCTTCCTTCAGCCCCCACCCCCCATGAAACCCAAAACACAGCCCTTTGAATCTGTGGGTTCCATATTTGTGGATTCAAAACATTGGATTGAAAATGTTTGAAAAAAATTACACATGTACTGAACATATACAGACTTTTTTGTTGTTAGTCCCTAAACAACATAGTATAATAAATATTTATGCAGCATGTATATTGCATTAGCTATTATAAATAGAGATCATTTAAAGTATACAAGAGGATGCATGGCATTTTATATAAGGAGCATGATCATCTGAGAATGTTGGTATCTGTAGGGGTTCTGGAACCAGTCCCCCATGGATCCTGGGAATTGACTATATATTCAATTTCAACAAAAGACTGTGACACAGCAGCAGTAAAACTGTCAGGCCAGGGTCTGAAATGTTGTAATAATATCCTACTGCAGCGTACTCTTCCCCCTGCTCCATCATTTTCTTGCAAATTGGAGGTTGTTTCAACAAAATTATGGTGGAAGACTCTGATACAAATGTTATATAGAAAAGCCAATAGAAGGGTTTCAAAATGAGGAAGAAAGAACAGAGAAAGAACTTTGCAGGCACACATCTCCCCAACCTGTGCTCAGGCACGAGTGTGTGATAAGACACACCCAGAGGCTTTTTTAACTGCCCTTGCCTCCTCTCACATCCCTCCCCTCTGTGCACCTATGAGAAAGTCAATGTGCTTGTGTGCCCCTTAGGTGTATTGCGGTGGGAATTATGTTGATCAAGACTGAAGTATGAGAAGAAAAAAAAATTCAAAGTCCGTCCAAGAATTCAAGAAGACTTAAGAATATAAGAGAACTAGCGAAGGAATCACGTGTTATAAGAAGGCAGAAAGCAAAGCATCGTAGCATATGCCTGTAATCCCAGGAACTTGGGAGGCTCAGCCAGGAGGATCCAAGTTTGAGGCCAGCCTCAGCAACTTAGTGAGACCCTGTCTCAAAATAAAAATGAAAAGAACAAAAGGACCCCAGGGTGTAACTAAGTGGTAAAGCATCCCTGGTATCAATCTCCAGTGTGGCCCCCAAAAAGGCGAGAGAGAGAGAGAGAGAGAGAGAGAGAGAGAGAGAACAGATCTCATCAGCAAAACACACAGGCACATCTTGATGTAGGGATCAGCTGAATTAACTGTCATAGGACACCAGGTAGGGTCAGGGTGAAGATACTACTTTCTTTTTTTTGGGGGGGGGGGAATTTTAATATTTATTTATTTTTTTTAGTTTTCGGCAGACACAACATCTTTGTTTGTATGTGGTGCTGAGGATCGAACCCGGGCCGCACGCATGCCAGGTGAGCGTGCTACCGCTTGAGCCACATCCCCAGCCAGGTGCTACTTTCTGAGTGGAGGGGGCTCTTCAGACACTTTCTTCCCTGAGTGAAAGTGGACTCTGAGTCAGGTGGGTGCAATTAGAGAAAATAAAGAATCAAGGGGCAGAGAGAAAAAGTCATGTTTGTGCCAGTGGAATTTCATGCAGCATCATGGACTTTCTATTACTTGCAGATAGAAAGCTTAGGGGACCTGCCTGTGCACACAGTGTCCCCTCAAATTGAGTAGAGTCTCATTCTTAATAATCCCTTATGTCCCACCATCCTATATATAGTACACCTATGAGAACTTAAATTGAGCCTAGGGGTAGAGCCTAGTGGGAGAGAGGTCTTTAGGTCACTGGGGAAATGTTCTCAAAGGGGACTGTAGGACCATAGACACCCCTCCTCACTCTCTTTTGCTTCTTGGCAATGAGGTGAGCAGTTTTTCTCTGCCACACATTCTCACCATTATGTGGTGTGTTGTCACAGGCCCAAAAGCAATGGGGTCAACTGGATATGGACTGGAACCTCCAAAACTGTGACCACAAATAAACCTTTTCTCTTTACAAATTATCTCAGGCATTTTGTTATGATAGTGAAAAGCTGACTAACACAATGGCTATGTGAAGAGATATGTAAACTAGTTTGACCTCAATAATCATTTTACTATGTCTATATATTAAGACATCATGATGTCTTAATATACACAATAAAATAAAGGCAGTGTTTAGCATGATGCTAGGAGAAGGAAAAGAAGCAATCAAGAACTGGTTATGTCTGATACCAGAGATGCCAAAAACATTTGTTGGAGAAAAGATAGCCTTTTAACAAATAGTGCCTCGAGAAATGTAAATCCATATGTGGAAGAAAGAAACTTGACCCCTATCTCTCACCCTGCAAAAAAGTCAACTCCAAGTGGATCAAAGACTTAGAAATTAGACTAGAAACTCTCCAGCTGTTAGAAGCAAACACTTAAACATATTGGCACAGGAATTGACTTCTTTAACAAGATTCCTAAGGTGCAAGAAATAAAACCTGAAATCAATAAGTAGAATGGCATCAAATTAACATGCTTCTACACAGCAAAGAACACAAGTTCATGAAGAGAGAACCTAGGAAATAGGAGATCTTTGCCACATTCCCCTAAGATAGGGCACTGATATCAAGAATATATAAAGAACTCACAAAACTTAACACCAAAAAAAAGAGAGCAAATAACCCAATTAGTAAATGGGGAAAAGTACTAAAGAGATACTTCTCAAAAGAAGAAATACAAATGTCCAACAAAATATAAAGAAATGTTTAGCATCTCTAGCAATCAGGAAAATGCAAATGAAAAAAGTCAAAGGTTGAATGCTTTTATCCAAATAGTTTTGATCTGTGATTGGCTGAATCCATGGATGCAGAACCTGTGGATACAAAGGGCTGATTGTACACAGGAAATACTACTCTGAGACCAAACTGTGACATTATCTACATTTGTCTCCAGCCATCTTCCTTTCTGCTGTGTTGCTCCTCATTTCAGTCCACCCTGCTCTTTGCTCTCAATCCCAGAGATTGACTGTTCTTTCCTGATCTCCACTTGGAAGAAAAGGAGACATGATAAAAGGAAATGTGATAAGACTCTAGCATTGTGTTGTCCAAAGCAGTAGCTTCTAGCTACTAAAATGAAATAGAATTGAAAAATTCGGTTCCTTAATTTCACTAGCTACATTTCAAGTGTTCAGCATCCACATGTGGACTGTGGCTAGTGTGTTGGATAAAGTAGATCTAGAACCTTTCTATCATTGCAAAATAGAGGACTTCAGTGAGCATCCACGTGTACTGTCCTCCATGAGGACTAGATATGAATGAAGAAATTAATTTAATTTAATATGGTAGAATCTTGACACTAATGAGAGATGGCCTGGAAATTTCCAGAATTCCCACCACTGCAAATAGCTTTACAAACTCATATTTCAAAAAAGTATTAGAAAATGGTACTAATTTATTTTCACAAGATTTTGTGGGAGGATCAAATAAATGTTACATCTAATTGTACTAAAGAGTTGGTCAGATACCAAGGAAAGTCAATTCCAAGAATTTGTGCTGATGTGTTTTATTTGAAAGAACTATATTTAAGAACCTGGAATTCTGCTTATAGCATTTGCTTGTAACTATTTTTATTAAAATTCTGGATATAAAATGTTATATCCAGAATTTTAATAAAAATAGTTTCAAGCAAATGCCTATATTGACACCAAGTGTGTTAGACCTTCTGCAGAAATCTTTATATGAGGAAAGTACTAACCATTTTTCCTCCAAAAGGGCTCCTTATAATAAACGATGCACTTGATGACTGAACCCAAAGGCACACGAGTGATCAGCTGGTTTCTCATCATTGGCAGAGGTGGGTTGAAGTGAATCTTCATGCCCAGAATGGGTGGAATAGCGCTGATCACATATTTTGCCTGAAAGAAAAGCAACATGTTTAAACATCATTGGTATGTTGTTTCAGTTTTTCCCTAATGATCTTCTCTCATTTCACCCTTGTCCCCATTTAGTCTCGACAGCAAAACTGAAAAGATCCTGTTAAAACCTAAAGAAACCCTAATGTTCAAAACCTCTAATGATTTCCCATTACACTTGGAATCAAAGTCAAGTTCCTCACAGTCACATCCAAGGTCATACATGAAACAGACTCCTGGTACATTTCTGATTCCACCTCATGTTGATCTTCCAACTTCACTCCTCTTACTTCTGTCATTTTGACTACCTTGCTATTCCTTGATCATGCCAGACTTTTTCTCACCTTGGCACTTGCCATTCCATCTACTTGGGACAATCTTCTCCCCAACAGACACGTGGCTTAATCCAGAATTTTCTTCAGTTCTGTGCTCAAACATTACCTTCTCAAAGGGTTTATGATAGCTGAGATATTCTTGACTTTATGTAAGCTTTGGTTATCTATGAGACTCTGGTCTCCCCACCTCTACCTGTTTAAGGGTCTCGGTTACCTCATATGTTTCATGGTTTAGGGTCTCCACGAGGACATTTTCTCCTGTTTGGTCAATGTGGATCACAGGTCTCTCTAGCTTTACTCGGTCCCCAAGGAGCTCCATTATTCGCTCACTCACTTGACCAGATCCTCCCACAAATTTCCTCTCCTGGAAAGAAAACAGGCAGGTGGGAAATACAAGAATGGCTATAAATTTCTAAGTGGCTTGTTTTCCTAGCTTCTCTTCAATCTGAGATGTAGAATAACTGTTGTGAATCATATCTTTAACCACTGTTTTCTAACTGGGGACTGCTGACTTTTGATAAAATCATAGGTTTTCTAAATCAAGTTCAAAGCAACTTGTAGATCTCCAGGATCCAACCTCAGCAGGACATCCTTAGAATGATCTCCAGGTCCTATCTGTCTTGCCACCACCCCTGATCTATGTCCTATTTGTATTTGGGGTGGATTTGGGGGGTTGAACTCAGGAGTGTTGTACTTCTAAGCTATAACTCCAGTCTTTTTATTTTCCTTGCAATACTGGGATGGAACCCAGGCCCTTGCACACACAAGCACTGTACCACTGAGCTACATTCCAGCCCTTTTTATTTTTTATTTTGATATACGTTCTCACTAAGTTGCCCAAGCTGGCCTAGAGCTTACAATTCTCCTGCTTCCGCCTCCTGTGTAGTTGGGAATTACAGGTGTGTGCCACTATGCCTAGCCCTTCTGCATTGTTTTGTTGAGCTGTTGGGTCTTGTGAAACTACTACTCAGCTACCACCTGCCTGAGCTCACCTAGGCCTTGCCCTATAAATGAAGCTCAGAACATCCCTGCCTCTACACCACACCCCACCCTACAGGTCAGCCTGGGACAGTGCCTGATGCTTCTGTGGTCACCAAGGTCACTTCACCTCACTGCACCCACTTGCCCTGAGCCCTGCTTCCAAATGTTCCAAAACTTCCAAATATTCTGCCTGCCTGTGTACACAGTTGAGCTGGCTCCTCTTTTCCAATTTTCAGTTCAGTTAATTTTTTAAAAATTTCAAACAGATCCAGGAAGAAGAAGAAGGAGTAAAAAGGAAGAGGGAGAAAAAGAAAAGAAAGTAGAAGGAAAAGAAAATGAATGTGACTATTAAGCAGATTATCTAAGGACTTTAATCCCCTTTCTACTGTGTCTAGCATAGTGTCTCATGTAATACTGGGGCCCAGGGAATAGGGAATGAATGAATTAATTCATTCCATGTGTTTTAAATTTGAAAATGCATTTCTAACTTTTCTTTTTGAGCTTTCTAAGAAGTGCTCAAGTTATGTCCATCTGATAGTCTACAAATTTACCAAACAATAATTGGAAATATCTACAAATAGAAATGTCCAAAGTCCATAAAAAGGGATAAGTCTAATCCTAAAATTACATTGGCTACTCAGTTCTTACACTGGTTACCTGATGACAGACTGTTCCTTATAAATATCACTCTGAGCTACCATGATAAAACACTAAAAGCCACAAGCCTGCCTCAAGTTTCAGCAGTTCATGATTGAAAGTAGTAGTGGTTTTCTGTTGAGATGGTGGTGAAATTAATTGGTACCTGTCCTCCATTGGTCGTTGAGATGATTCTAGTTGTGCCCCCACACTGTTTCACATACCACAGGAACCATAGAGCAGAGACCTCATGAGTCTCTGCAGTAACACAAAGGTTCACAAAGAGAGTGGCAAGATTCTTTGCAGATCTGCTCAGGAAAAAGCAACAGCAAAATTGGCAAATGTAGGAGAGTATAACTTAATTATCTAGAAATTATTCAAATAATGCATTTTCTTGGCTAAATTTAGCACAACTTGACAAGTTGCAGGAAAATGTCAATAGAACCCAATATTATAAAACAAGACATCAGATATTTAGGGATTTCTCTTCCTCTGAAACAAAATACCTTACTCAGAATCAGCTTGTGTTCCGTATTCTATGCTGTCACAATTTGTTCCCACATACCCACTGTTTTTCAGTGATTCCTCATCTCAGTGGAACACACCACCATTCACTCAGTAGCTAAAACCAACATCTTAGAAATCAAGCTTAATTTTTCTCTCTGTCCATTACTTTGTCTCAACTCAATCCATCAGGAAGTCCAGTCATCTCTCAACACACCACTCTACCTTCACCACCACCAAATGAGTGTCATCTCTTACCAGAAGTATTGCAATTACCTCCTCCAGACTAGCCTCTCTGCCTTCTCTTGTCCTCACCTCATATATATTGATCACACTAGAAGACAGATGTTCTTTACCTCCCTCCCCATTATAGGGTTCTTTCTCAAATATAAAATAAGTCATGTCATTCTATTATTAAATCCCTCTACTAGCATCCAATCAAAACCAGAATAAGATAGCCCCAAGTAACATAGCCCATGCCTACCTCTTCTATCTCATCCTCAACTCTCCCCAACACACATTCTAATGTTTTCCCAAGAAAGATGTGTTCTTATTTATCTGTGAAAATGAGCACTGGCTTCCATATTCCCAGAATCTTGGCATTTTATGTTGTTTTGACATTGTATAGTATCTTTAGAACTCTTCTCAATGTCTGAAATTATCTTCATTATTGATTTATTATATTTATTGCTGTTTCCCCCACTATAATATCAACCTATGAGAGCTGGGACCTGAATGAATGAATAAACGAGAAGAACCATTAGTTAAATACAGTTTTTGAAACATCCTTAATGTACAAAGGATATGCTAGGTGCTGTGTTGAATGCAAAATTAGTCACAGTTATCCATTCAATTTATTTTACTCTCTAACAGAAGACAAGCTCAAAGGCTGGACCAGTGGGAAAGCAATTAACAAAGCATATAGGGTGAACCTTTGCTTGGTTTCTTGGCATGTAAATAGCTAGAGGATATATAATGTCAAGAAGCACATCAGAAAGTAAACAATCTCACGTAATTCCAAAGTCTCAGTTATATCTAGCATGCCCTAAAATTCAGTAGTAATGTGTACTCTGGGATAGCTTTAATAAGGACCAATATTGTTTTTGCCTTTGTTGTAAAGTTTGCATATTGTTAGTTTAGTTACACTTGAGGCAGAATTTTCTACCTGATAATGCTGACAAAAGGTGAAATAAATTATACCATTTTTTATTTGTTTAAGTTTTTCCATACTCAGTAGTCTTTAAACTTTTTTTTTGGTATGGGGGATTGAACACAGGGGTGCTTAACCACTGAGCCATATCCCCAGCCCTTTTTTATATTTTATTTAGAGACAGAGTCTCACTGAGTTGCTTAGGCCTCGCTAGATTGCTGAGGCTGGCTTTGAACTCAAGATCTTCCTGTCTCAGCCTCCTGAGCTGCTGGGATTACAGGTGTCCACTACCATGCCCAGCTTCTTTAAACTTTTTATTTTGTTCAATTGTTGTCATGACCCTATAAAATAACTGTTAGCTTTCCCCAGTTTACAAGCCAGAAAACTGAGTCTCAGAGAGTTTAATAATATATAACTACATGACCCACTATTAAGCTTACTCAAAACTCAGGTTTTTAAAACTTCAAAATCATTTATCATTAGTCAACTCACAACCTTGAAAGAACAGATACTTACCAAAGGGCAGATCGCTACTTTAGTGTATATTAACCCTGGAAATTTATAGGATTGTGACTAATATATCAGTTATTGGCAATGTCTGCAACCTAACAGCACTTTTGTGACAGTTACCATCATTCCATCCCACAAATGTATTATATATACATTGAAGTGACTTAGAATTAGTTTGGTAAGATTCAATATGATCACTGATAGGATGGAAATTGCAAAATCAATTTGCAGCATCTTTCCAAAGCAAATATGCAGACATTAGCTTAAAATAGTACTTCAAAGTGAAAATATCTTTTGTTGTTTTCTATACCCTAATTTTATAGGTAAATTCAAGACATTGACTAAAGGGAGTCATAAATAATAAAATCTTAGCAGGAAACCAGCTAGACTACCAATATTAAACACAAAAATACTGTTGAGATTTTAATTGCTGCTGACAAAAGGTGGGAAAGAAATAATCCTGGTTTGAAATGAAGGGAGAGCTAAAAATACAGTGGTCCACTCTTATTCATAGGGGATACACTCTAAGATCCCTAGTGAATGTCTGAACTTTAGATGGTACCAAAACCTGTATTTATTGTTTTTTTTTTCCCTATATATACCATGATAAAGTTCAATTTATAAATTTGGCACAGGAAGAGATGAACACCAATACCTAGTAATAAAATCAAACAATTACAATAATATATTACAATAAAAGTTATGTGACTAAAGTCTCTTTCTAAAAAAAATCCTGAAAAATAATATTTTCAGATGGAGGTTGACAATGGATAACTGAGACCACAGAAACCCAAGGTGTAGATAAGGCAGGGACAACTTTAATTCTCTCTGGTGGGCTAGTCCATTTCTAATCCTTTATTTGATTTACTCTGGGACCATCAGAAGAAAGGGCATGAGCTGAACAATGTTTGAGTATGGAAAGTCAATAAAACTAGTGTAATATTTTTGTTTTTGCTCTGTTGACTTTTTGAGAGATAAATGTTATAACATTTTTCTACATGAAAAATATGTATATTAGATAATTGGAAAACTCATAAGATAAAAATATAAGGGAATGGGTATCTTCCATATTCTACACCCAAAAATATAATTACCAGTCTCATTTTGATACGTTTTGATAGGCATAGGTTTTCTAAAACTGATCACAGCTGTGATCATATTGAAAATATGATTTGTTGTAGTATATATACACAATGGAGTTTTGTTCAGCCATAAAGAAGAATGAACATATGTCATCTGCAAGAAAACAGATGGAACTAGAGACCATTATGTTAAGAGAAATAAGTTAAACTCAGAAGGTCAAAGGTGATATGTTTTCTTTCATATGCGGAAGCTACAGAGGAAAAAGGAAAAGAAAAGTGGGAGTGGATCTCATGAAAATCAAAGGGAGATCAGTAGAGGAAAGGGACCAGATAGATGGGGGAGGAGAAATGCTGGGAAAGATACTGACTAAATTATATTATAATACGGTGTACATGTACAAATATGGAAATACAGATCCCACTATTATGTACAACTATGATTCACTAATACATACATGGAAAAAGGAAAGAAGTATAATTTGTGTTCCTGAAGAGCATTTTATAAATGACAAAAACTGAAAGAATGATCAACATTAGTCTTTGAATGTATGATTTTGCTTTAGTTTGAATCACAATAGGTTGAATGTTCTGATTACTTCTTTTTCTCTCTGATATGTGGATGGTGACACACAACAGGAGTGGAGGGAAGAATAGAAGTTCATTGGCTTAGACAAAGAGGAATGAAGGGAAGGGAGAGGGGATAGGAATAGGAAAGACAATAGAATTAATCCAACATCAGTTTCCTAGGTACATACATGAATACACCACTGTGAATCTCACCATCATGTACATCCACAAGACTGGGATCCTAATAGAATAAGATATACTCCAAGTCAAAATATACTATATTGTCATGTATAAAAAGAAAAAAAATAATAAAACCAGCAAATGATTCTGTGTGTATCTTACTTAGGAAGAGTTAGGCGAGAGTTGCCTTGTATTCTCAAACTCCTAATATCTCAGAATGCTTTATTTTTAGTCAACAACCTACAGTATTAATTAAGTGGTGGACTAGGCCAAGAATAATGATAGAAAATCTCAAATCTCTATGATTATAAGGAAATATAATTGGCCCAATCTTCAAGGAGTTTATGGGGAGAAAAGATAAAACTGAATTTATGAAAAACTTTTCATAACAGAAGTTATAAACAATGCAGATGATTATATAATGACTGTATTTTGGAAATCTAAAGTATAGCATTTAAAAATCAATGATACAACCTTATTATGGTTATAATAAGTTATATTTCCAACTGTGTTCTCATAAGAAGAGTTAAATAGCATTAGACATGTGTTTTAAAGTATACAATTAATGATAGGCATTTATTTCATGACAGATGATTTTACTATTCCAGAAATGGTTACTCTCAAAGGCTGAAGACATAGGAGAAGCACAAATATGTTTCTTACAGAGATTAATTATATAATAATAAGAATAAAAAGTAGAAGTAATAAAAATGTCCCACAGAATGATAATGGATTAAATACATTATGATATTTGCCCTCCATGGAATATTCTCCAACTATGAAATGTGATATTTGATGAATAATTTTAATAATGTAATGTCTTTAAACAATCTTGAAATAAATGTCTGTATTATAATATTAAATGTTAAAAACATTTTAATGGATCTCTATTGTTTTGCAGTGCACATATAAGCAGCTTCTTTTTTAGAAATGAGATCATATATCCCACTGTACACACTCTATGACAATCTACTTTTCTGTGTGTTTAATATTATGAGTTTTCAAACCATGAAGTATTACTCTACAACATAATTTTAAAAGACTCTATAGTATTCAATGTTTGGAATGTGCCATAATTAATTCAGTCAATCTTTTATTTTATTGGCTTTTAAGTTTTCCCTTTTAAAAATGATGCTTTTAAATTGGCTTTCTTCCTCTCTCTCCCTGTATGCTTAATTTCCTTTGTTCTTTTCATGCTTCTTTTTTAAGAATTATATTGAAAAATATGCAAACTGCATGTCTTTTGAGTATTTCTATACCTCAGATTCAGATATTTATTAAAACCATATTTTTATGTTTGATTGTCAGTACTCTGTTTCCCTCCCCAATGCCTAGAGAATTTTAACCCCAAAGCCAAATACAATTCTAACTTCTGTTGTTCAACATAAGAGGACCGTCTCTTTGAACTTGGCTTCCGTTTCTCTCACTTTGTTGACCACAAACTCCCCATGTGCTTGAATTACAGCCCCCACAATTCTTTCCACTGTCTCTGTTGTCTAGAAGTGGTGAGGCCTCTTTATGCCATTTGTCTAAATACTCCTCACAGTTTTTATACAGTTTCCAGCACCAACAATAAGATGCTAATATTTGATTCATAAATACTTCCTCTCAATACTACATGTTTTTCGATAAAGGATAATGGTAGTTCCAATTACATGTTTCCCCTACAGTTATGAACTGCCTAGAAAGTCCTACTCAAACTTCAAGGAGTTGCCCTACATCACAAAAGGTGTTTCAAATGCATAAGCTAATCATCTGTGCACCTGACCTTCAGAATACAAAAATATTCCTACATCAACAATTTGAAAATGAGATCTTTAAGAAAATGAGATCATTAAGCTGTTCTAAGGAAAGTAGGCAGCACATTCTGGTCTGTTCTGACTACTCTATGGGTTAGTACCACCTTCATGATGCAAAACTGTTCTAAAGAAGGAAATTGGATGTATAGCTATTTTTCTTTAAATTTTCTTCAGTACTGGAAATTGAATCCAATGTCTCTTTACCACTGAGCTACATCCCAGTCCTTTTTTACTTACTCAGTCCAGCAGATCTTGTTTAGCAACTCCTTCATTGTCATGTGGTCCCACTCTTCTGCAAGGGGTGCCTTCCATGGGGCATCACTGGGAATCTATATTCAGATTAGGATTTGAAGGAGAAAGACAACAGTAATTTTCCACTCTAAATAACTATTTAAACAGTATTAAAAACTCAAAGGAAAAAATGCAAGTTTCTAAATTCTTCCAATAGTTTCTTGCACTGCATAAACAACATTGTCTTTGTAGCTTTCCTGCTAAAGTATCTATGCTATTCAACCTGTACATAACAATAACACTTCCTGCACAAAAAAATAGAAGTATGCTGTATTCAGGCTATTTCCAAGAACAGATCACAGTACTTCCCCCTTAATCCATGGGGGATATGTTCCAAGTCCCCAAGTAGATGCCTAAAACCACAGATGGTAGCAAACTCTGTATATGCCTTGTTTTTCCTATACATACACATCTATAATTAAAGTTTGATTTATAAATTAGGCTCAGTAAGAGATTAACAATGTTAATAAAATAGAATAATTTTTAACAATGTACTTTAATAAAAGTTAGGTGAATAGCGTCTGTTTATTTCTGGAATTTTCCATGTAATATTTTCAGACATATTTGACCATGGGTAACTAAATATGCAGAAAGTAAATCCATGGATAAGGGGAACATACTGTACTAACTTACTAATTTACAGAGAACATTTTTAAATTTAACTCTTTAACTAGAACCAGACAGCTTCACTAAATCAACAAATCAGAGTCTTCAGTTAGGCTTTACATGTGTTTACTTATGGGCTTCAGGTTTGGGCACAGTGTAGAATAAAAGATCCAGAAGTCTTTGCAGTGTCCTGAGGATTTTCTAAATTAGAAACATCTTCTCAGGAAGGTTGAGCCATACATAATCTTCTATAGCTCATCAGTAGTATACAAATAGCAGTCTTTTGACATCTCATTCTTTTAGAGGTTAAAAACAAATTTATTCATTTCACAGATCTTTACTGATTGTTACTATGTGCTCACAATGTGTAAGGCATGGGAGATGGGTAATAGATAGAAAAATACAAATACCAACAAAGAAGCTTTGGGAAACTTTACCTCTTGCCCCATGTCATCCATTGTCCTCCAAAAGTTGTTATGATCTAAGTAGGTAATTGGATTCCACACTGGTGGGAATGGGCCTCTGAAGGGGTATGATTTGCCCTGTGAGACACAAAATACTTTTTGAAAGAAACATTAGCTATAATGTAAGTGTAGTTAAATCTTCCAAATTGGTAAATGTCAGCCAACAAAATCATGTTAGTGATCAATACGTAACATACCCTCAATTCTTGGCTCCTTGTGTCCTTAGAATCCTAATTTAACTTTTTTTTGAGGGGGGGGGGCTACTAGGGATTGAACTCAGGGGCACTCAACCACTAAGCCACATTCTCAGCCCTATTTTGTATTTTATTTAGTGGCAGGATCTCACTGAATTGCTTAGGACCTTGCTTTTGCCGAGGCTGGCTTTGAACTCTCAACCCTCCTGCCTCAGCCTCCCACATCACTGGGATTACAGGTGTGCACCATCGTGCCTGGCCTATTTAACGTTTTAGCAGAGATTTCCAGTAAAATCTTCTGTTCACCACATAAATTTGGTGTCAAACCAAGCACAATAGAGAGGTTTCTCTCTGAAAGTGGCATCCTTACCATGTAAAATTTAAATGCCAGTACATACAGAAGAAGGTTACCAAAAGTCATCTTATTTGCCAATAATGCCTGTAGATATCAGAATCAGGAACCCCTGTGAGCCCCTGTGTTCACAGAGAATCAGAAAGTTACAAGTACAAACATTATACAATTTATTTTTATTTTTTTTTTAATTTTTTATTGTGGGTTGTTCAAAACATTACAAATTTCTTGACATATCATATTCCACACTTTGATTCAAGTGGGTTATGAACTCCCACCTTCACCCCATACACAGATTGCAGAATCACATCAGTTACACATCCATTGATTTACATATTGCCATCCTAGTGTCTGTTGTGCTCCGCTGCCTTTCCCATCCTCC
>NW_026000249.1:30952059-30982126 GCF_001458135.2 Marmota marmota marmota
TTTTTTTTTTTTTAGAGAGAGAGAGAGAGAGAGAGAGAGAGAGAGAGAGAGAGAGAATTTTAATATTTATTTTTTAGTTTTCGGCAGACACAACATCTTTGTTTGTATGTGGTGCTGAGGATTGAACCCGGGCTGCACGCATGCCAGGCAAGCGCACTACCGCTTGAGCCACATCCCCAGCCCTGCACACTGGCTTTTAAAATCTCTTTTTGGGGCTGAGATTGTAGTTCAGTGGAAGAGTGCTTGACTAGCACATGTGAGGCACTGGGTTCAATCCTCAACCATATATAAAAATAAATGAATGAAAAAAAATTTAAAAATCCTGATATATCAGGATTGAAGGTCTAACTCAGCAGCATAGCACTTTTCTAGCAGGCACAAGGTCCTGGGTTTTCCTGAGCACTGCAAAAAAAAAAAAATTTAAATAAAACCTCTTCTTATGCTTCCTCCATCAGAGCTCAGCACACAGAAATTACTCGGTAGATATCTGTGGGTTGATCTATGGGATTATTCTCCCCAAAGCAGATGTGAATTCCCATTCTAGCTCTGTCTTTCTTAAATTGACTGACAAAAAAGCAAGTCAGTTGCTTAATATCCCAGGGCCCCAGATATCACTCTTTCCAATGTAACCTCCATAGACCCTATCATCTTCCCCCAGGAAGTATTCCAAAGTTACCATAAATAGCTGGACTAGGCAGTGTGTTAGTTTGTTTTGTGTTGCTGTAACAAAATACCTGAGGCTGGGTAATTTGTAAAGAGTAGCCATTTATTTGGCTCATGGTTTTGGAGGCTGGGAAATCCAAGAGCATAGTGCTGGTGTTTGCTTGGCATTTGTGATGGCCTTTGTATTGCATCGTAAAGTAGTGGAGGGCATCACATGGCAATACAGAGCAAGTGTGTGTCAGCTCAGGTCTCTCTTCCTCTTCACTAGTCCCAAATCCCTCCCAGAAACCCCACCTCCAAATACCATCCACATATGAATTTGGAGATCATGTTTCAATGTGAATTTTGGAAGCATTAGTCAAACCATTGCAGTGAGCATCTCTGTTTGTTTCACCTGCCTCTAACCCCACTGTCCCTGCCTCATGCATTTATCATTCTGTGTTACTTACTGGGCTCTAAGCTGCAAGAGAGCCAACCTCCTTAGAGCAAATCATGGTTCTTCCATTCACTAGCTGTGTTATATTGCTTAACCTCTCTGTGCTTCAGTTCACATGACTGTAAAATGTGATTATAGTAACTACATCAGAGACATATTGGGAAGATGAAATGAGTTGATCCATATAAGTTACTTTGGACAGTGACCGGCACTTGGAAATTCTCAATGTTGGCGTCATTATTGCAGCTGACACCGTGACAATTATCTTTTATATGCTCAGGACCTGCAGGCCTAGTCCACTGGCACATAGTAGGTTCCCTATATATGTTTGATATCTTATCTGTGTAACCTTGAACTTAATATTTGTTTGATACACAATGTCCTGATTTCTAAATTGATATTTTGTACTCTGGTCTTCTACACTAATATTAACATCATTGTTTTAAGCCCCCCATTGAGCCCGGAAACACCAGTGACCTCTGCAGATCTCCACCCTCAGAATAGTGCCAGCCCCTGTTCCCCTTTTCTACCTTTCAAATACACACACTTGTTCAAAGGGAATGACACTATGTCCCATAGGTAAAGGCAATATGAAACATGAAACCACAAGCAGGTTGAATAGCCACCCCTGACATGGGAAGAATAGCACCAATTTTGTTTGAAAATCCCTTAAGACAAAGATGGAGGGGAATAAGTTCATACTCAGCTAAATAATTTAATTATTTAGATTTCTGTTGTTGTTGTTTGATTTCATAAGCATATTGGTTCTGCCAGAAATGCCTAGCATATGACTTGAAGAAGAGTGTGAGCCCAGCAAATTTGGCTAACACATGTTTGCTGGTCATCACCAAGGCCTGCCCCAAATAGCCATGGTAGGAACACAAGAAAATTATTTCAGAAAGGGAGAATTTCAATTTGACTCGTGGAACCTGGCCTGAGAAAAGATGAAGGATAAGTTTTGGATAAGGGCAGTTTCAACTGACAAATCATAATACACACGGAGCCTCACTCAATAACAGTATCCTGTTCCACTGTCTACATTAATCTTCCACTTGAAACACCTTGTGAAATGGGTATTTCTCCACACACTTCCCTCTCTTCCCCAGGCATAAGATCTTTGTCTAGTACGTGTCATGTGGAAGTGGTGTAATAGGGTCTAGAGGGCCCCTTCCAATGCTTCATTTGACAGATTCTAGCTCAGTGGCCCAGTTGAAATGTCAACCCAGCTGAAGTATAGAGACTCTTTTTCAATGGGGTCCCAAACACAGTGGGAGCTCCCCCAACAGCAAAGCAATGATATCAGAGACCAGCAGCCCAAACCCTCCTAATTCTCTTAGAAAGTGGGTGTGTTTGGAACCCCAAAATCAAAATCAGTGGAAAGTGACCTCCATAAATGACTCTGTATGAATAAATTGAAACTAAATTATATGTAAAAAGCACCATGTAGAAGAAGCATCTTGTATGCACTAATTTACTAACAGTCCTCAGTGGTCACATCCAAAGAGATAATGGCTTAGCCTAGCTAGATTCATAAAAGCAAGTATTCTTTTATAAGATTAGGAAAAGCTTCTATTAAACACAGGAAAGATCTATTGTTACACTCATTTAAAAAAATCTTCAGGATCAGGGAATAATCAAGATAGGGAGGAAATGTCTAAGTTCATAAGTTTACCCAAGCAAAGCCACTGGAAGGTGATTGAACTTCTGATTTGGCCATAGTAGAAAGAGTTCACCAATTGTTACTAGTTTGAACACTGTCCAAGGAGGCTTGTCCTTCTGAAGAAATCATAAAGAAAAATCTCAGAATAAGCCCCCAGGTCAGGATGTACCTGTTACAAAGTCCAATTTTATCCAACATTTTTGTTTTATCCTCAAAATAGCCCAGTGAGGTAGCCCAGTAGAAGTTATTTATTTCTTTTGTGTGTGAAGAAAATAAAGCACAGATGGGTTTAAATGACTAGTTTGGGATCTCATAGCTCAAGAGCAGAAGCTACTGGAAATTCAATATAATTTATAGTATCTGTGTAGGTCAAAAGTGTATGTGCATGTGTACGTGTGTGGGGGAGTGTGTAGAATGGGGTATTCTGACAACTGTCAGGAAACATTCATTAGCCCATAAATACACAGTGATGCCTCATGTAAAAATCCCTATGATAAAAATCATCTGTAGCAAACACGTTGAGAAAGGGACATCAACATAGGAATTTTGGTATTTGAAAGGAAGTTGCCCTCTGGGCTCCCTAGAAGGAACAGTGAAGTGGAAACAGGGACAAAGAGATGATAGGAGTTCTAAACAATCCAGTGCTCTATAGGGGACACTTCAAGGAGAGTGAGTACTTGTGAAAGAGTCAGAAAGGACTGAAGAGCATATATCCCCACTGCTGTGCCTAGTCAGGAGCTACACTTGATGTAAATGGCCACACACATATGCACACACACACATGCACACATGTATGAATATGCATGTATGTTTTATCCATTGTGGAATTCTAGATGGCAAAAACAACTATAAAAATAATTATTCACAATCCTGCCAAGAAAAATCCATCTTGGCTTATTAACACTTCAAAATATTTCTTTTATTCTTTCATTCATTTTATACACTTTACAATTGAGGTCTTCTGGTGCATGCAATTATTGTCCTGCTAATTTTCAGTCAATGTTATATCCTAAATACTTCCCATTCCAGTCATTGATGCTTGTTAAGCATACCTTTCTTGATTATTACATAATATTCCATAATATGCAGAGCCTAGCAGTTCTCAAACTGGGGTTTAAAGACCTTTTAGGGTTCTGAAATGCACCTATGGTGTAGTTGAGGTTCTCCTTTTCTCCAACACATCCATACAAGGGAAAATTTTCTTCATATATTCCAGCCAAAATAATGGATTGAAACAGAAAGAATGCCAAAGCAGATATGAAAATCCAGATGTCCTATTAAGCCAGATGGGAACAGTACACAAGAATGTAAGTTAATGCCACTCATTCTTTTGTGGTTTAGAAACCAGCTTTTTCATAAAAATAGACTATGTTAATTTGTAATAGTATTATTATGATTATTTTAAATGGGTTAATAAATATTTTAAAGATTCACTATTTCAGTTTCTAGTATGGGAAATATAGATAAATAGAGTCATGTCAACCAAAGCTACCTGGGATTCTTAATAATTTTCAAGAATGTAAAAGTTTGAGAGGTGCTAATACAGAACCTCATGAGAAGGGATGGCATTTTAAGAGACTAACAGAATTGACTCAAATTGGCTCTGAAATGTGATAGCTATCTGATTACAGGCAAATTACTCAACATTTATAAGCTTATCTTTATTTTATTTATTCATTTATTTTGCAGTGCTAGGGAAGGAACTGAGGGTCTTGAGCATTCTAGGCAAATCCTCTACCCCAGTCACACATGTAATCTTTGCTTTTTCTTATCTTTAGAATAAGAATCATGGTACCTATCTCAAATTTGTGTGGTAGGAATGAACTGAGATTATACACAGCACGGAGAGTACACACACTAGATGAATGTTGCTGATGGTTTTGTGATTGTGATAAATGAACTGTCATTTATACAATCACTTCTTGCTATAAATCCATGTTCCCATTATTATTAATCTTTTTTATATAAATCTTATAATCTGAATTCCTAGCATGAAGATATATGTTTGGCTTTTTTAAAACAAACTTGCTGAAAACCAGCAACCAAACTAATGCTCATGTGACCTTATTTTAGAGCCTGTAAAGACTTGTCAGGTTCAGTAAAGACATCTGAACTCTGCCTTCTAGAATCTTAACAAAAACAGGCTGGCTTGAAGAGGCAAGCATTTCTAATATCAACTTCAATGATTCATGTGTCCTGTCCTCCTGACTTTTGTTCTGGAAGCCAAGACCTCAAACCCCAATTTTTGTCAAATTAGAGAAGCCCCTTTGCCATCTTATGCTTGATGCTGGCCCCAGTCCCTGCCAGTAAGTACAGGTGGTCTAGTCCTTCTTAGATCCAGATCCTGAGGAAAGACTGTTGAGAGCCACAGCGGAAGGGGCCCCAGCAAACTTTCAGACTGCCAGCTGGTGATTGGCTCACAGCACCCCAGCAACATGTAGCTGATTGGCTCCTCTGCGGTGATGCTCATTGGGCTGTTTCCCTGCCCTTTCAGACCACGGAGCTGGTCATTGGGGGACTTTTTTGGCTCCGCCCACGCAACCCAGCCAACCGGCCTCAAGAGCAGGAGGATTGTGGGAGGTGGAGAGGCCTGTGGTTGTGAGAGAGGCTTGTGGGAAGCCCGTGGTGGCAGTTGGGCTCTGAGGGTTTTTCCTGAGGAGCGGTTTTGTTTGGCGTGTGTGGTTCTAAAAATAAAGTTCGTTTCTTTTGACAAGTGGCTCCTGAATTGTGCCCAGCCAGACTGCGGCAAAAGACATCTTTCTCTCAGGATGTCTCCTCTAACACCCATGGAAATATTTTTAGCCATGGGGACCTAGGGTAAAGTGCCTGTCCCTCTATAACTCAATCAGTTTTACAGCCACCAACTAGGGCTATGCCTGGGCCATAAACTAATTTGGAGGACTTTTCCATGGGGTAAGAGAGGGGGAATACTTGCTTAAGACTCTTCTTAAGCAAATATTTCCCTCCTCTGTTCACATGCCTTCTTTGTGGCCCTCATTCATCTTTCTGAGTGCCCAGACCTGGCATCAACACTGTCTTCTTATTGCACCAAATCATGGGAAAGTCTGTGTTTTGGGGATCTGCCAGAAGCACCCCAGCATGCAAAAGGCCTGTGATTATTCATATAGGGATCAATGGGGAATTTGGGGATAAGAAAAATAAGCAAAGCCCTGCAGTAATAATAACAAAAATGAAACCAATAACATTGAATACTCCTCTATATAGGCCCTGTATGGTACATATTACATGTAATCTGTGCACTTCACAATGACCCTATGAGACAGTAACAATATTGTCATTTTCATATGGAGAAACTGAGGCAGAGAAGGAGATGAAATAATTATCAGTTGCCTGAATTCTTACAGTGGCAGCAAGATTTCAATTCAGACATTCAGAGATCAATGCTTTTGATCCTGGAGCTTCCTATCTTCTTAATTATATTGTCAGACACTGAGCTAACAGTTCAAATTAAATTATTTAGTTTAATCCTCACAACAAGCCAGTGAGTAATTGTGTGTTAATAGTGTATTTTATTTTGCAGATAACTTCCAAAGCACAGAGAGGTGGAGTAACTCAAAGTTGCATGACTGGGTGTGGTAGGATCCAAATTTAACCTCAGGTTTGTGTATTTACAGTTCAAGTTCTTTTTTAAAAAAGAGCTTTATTGAAGCATGATTGAATTGATATACAATAAACTGCACATAGGAGTGATAGAGCTTGAATTTCAGCTTTATGAGCTGGGACAAGGACTCCTCTGAAAATTTGCTGAAGCCATGGAATCTCTCCAGTAGAGTGCACATATATAGTAATTTCGTATATACTGACAAAAGAATGTACTTTAAGCTTATCTGTGCCCCCCCCAAAGTTCCAGAATTTGAGAATAAGAAAACCTAATAACAATATCAACAGTTTGGTGTGGTTCACAAGCAACCAGAACACTTATTCTCCACAAATGGTAAGGTAACATAGTATAACCACTTTGGGAAATTGTTTAGCACTATCTACTAAAGCTGCATATACACATAACTTTGACTCACAACACCATGTAGCAATGACAATGAACCATCCAGCTACCCCTAAAAACATGGGTGAATTCCAGTTATAGGTTCACAACCTAGACTCAGAAATTAAATACTGCATAATTCCATTTCATATAAAGTTTGAAAACAGGCAAAATCATCTACGGTGATGGAAGTTGATATAGCAGTTATCCTTGAGGACAGGGTAATGTCTGTAAGGGAACATGAGGATGTCTCTGGGAACTGGTAGTGTTCTGTTTCTTGGCCTGAGTACTGGCTTCATGGTTGTGTTCACTTTATGAACATTTATGAAGCTGCTGCTCATTTATGTTTTATCCCTTTTTCTGTATGTATATTATATATCAGTAAAAATTTACCTACTAGGGCTGGCAATGTAACCTAGTGTTTGAGTGCTTGCCTAGCATGTGTATGAGTCCTGGATTTAATCCCCAGTACAACCAAAGAAAATTACCTACTCAGAATTGAATTGTACATTCTAAGTGGATAAGTTGATTATATCTCAATTAAGATGTTCAAAAAAAGAATGGTTGATGTAACTTCTGAATCATGGGTGAGGTTATTAGCAGCCAGCAAAAGAGTCCTGCACTGTCTTAAGAAATATAGATTTATTGATTACCCAAGTGGAAAGGAATTTCAGCTTTCGTTTTGACCCAGCCAACACCAATAGACTGATATGGAGCCAAGATTCCTGCAATCTGATGCACTGAGATGGCACCCAGATCACTAGACAGGTCCCTTCTTGGAAAAGGATGTTCAATGTCCACACATTACATAACTGACTCCCTCAGAGAGAAAGGAGAGGAAGGGTTTTAAAAAATCACATTCCTGTTTGGATTCCAGTTGCACTGAATTTGAAGTGGCCACCATTATCTGTGACACAATTATTGTAGATTTCCTGTGTCCTGATGGTGGTGGAAAGGCCACCCTGAGGAAAGACATTCACAATTTTCAGAGTCCAGAATGGGCTGATGTTGTGTTTGATGTCTCTTAGCATTAGATGCTCATTTCTTAAGTAGATGAGCTTCCATGCCATCCTCAGTGGCTGTTAACAAGAGTCTGAGTTCTTTAAGAGTAGTATTTCTCCTGGAAGAATCCAGACTCAATCTCTATTTTAACTATGGACTGAAATGAATCTTTGGGGAGTTGGATTAATTTCATTAATTGATTGTACTCCTTTTTACTTCCCCATTACTTTTATTGCCAGACAATGATAATCCATTCATCAGTAAAGCACAGATTGTCTAAAATTAGTTGCTTAAACATCACCTGTGACTTCTCTTTCTCCACTTTCATGCATAGTCAGTTGTACATTTAAAATATATTTAGAATCCAACCACTTCTCACTTCCTTGACTGAAAGCTCCCTGGTTAAAGCCACTATCAGCTCTGATTTTTATTACTTCACTAATTTCCTAAATTCTCTCCATGATTCCACCTTTGCCTCCAAGAATGTCTCCTCCAAAACTCACATTCAAATTTAACTGCCACCATAATGGTATTATGAGGGGAAACCTTTAAGATATGATTATGTCATGGGAATGGAAATTATGATAGAAGTGGGTTAGTAATCATGGGAGTGGGTTCCTGATAAATGGAATATGTTCAGCCTAATTTTTCTCTGTCTTATGCATGCTGTCTTGCCCTTCCACCATGTTACAATGCAGCACAGAGGCCCTCATGAAATGCCAGTGTCAGGCTCTCAGATTTCCCAGACTCCAGAACTATGAGCCAAAGAAATCTCTATTCTTTACAAATTATTTAGCCTGTGGTATTCCATTATAGCAGAAGAAAGTGGACTAACCCAGTAAGGTATAATTCAGAGCATGTTACTCTTTAACCAATTTCCTCTAATGGCTTTTTATCACATCTGTAGGAAATCCAAAGTGCTTGCCATTTTCAACAAGGCTGACATACTTCTCTTTCCTCATCTACCACCTTCTCACTTTCTTCACTTATCTCCTTGTTATTCCTTAGATTTAAAAAAAAAAAGAGTTTATACCTGCCTCAGGGCCTTTGTACCTCTCATCCCCTCTTCCAGGAACACTTTTTTTATTTTGGTGCTGGGCATTAAACCTGGGGTGTTCTGAGCTATATTCTCATCCATTTTCATTTTTTATTTTGAGACAAGGTCTCATCAAGTCACTGAAGCTGGCCTCAAACTTTTGATCCTTCTGCCTCAAGTCTTCTGAGTCACTGGGATTATAGACATGTCCCTGCTCAGTTCAGGAACACTTTTTTTTGTCAAATATTCACATGGCTACTCCTTCATGTCATTCAAATAACTACTCAAATTTTACTTCCTCAGAAGTAATACTTTACTTTCTCATTTGAACACTCCTCAATTTATTTTCCTCAAATGCCACTATTCAGATGTTTTTGTGTTGACCTTTATAATTGTTCATGGAAACTGAGACTATATATTATATTCATTCCTGTATGTGTTTCATGTACTTCCCACAAACATAGACATTTTGATCTCCCTTTAAAAATAAGGCACTTAGTCCTTTGGCTGCTGGGGGTGCTGTTGGCAGGCAGTCCCTGGAACTCAGTCTTCCGAGATTTCCACAGTAACTTTGCTCAAGTTCATAATGCTTTCTCTGGGGAGTTCACTTCCAAAGACTGAGTGACAGGAAAATATCAAGGCCTTGCCCTCTTGGCCTGCTCAGGAAATCCCTAAAGGGTCATCTCATCTTCAATGCAGAGTTAGCTGAGGCTTCCACTGAAACTACTTCAGTCTGACTTCTCCCTCTGCCACAGCTGTGGATCCTCAGAGCACTTCTCCATCTCCTGTGATGGCCACTCATTAGACTAAGCATAGCAGACTACAGCAGTATCTCAATCCCATGGCTCTGGAATGGCCAAGACCTCATGAGAAACTTCTGGAAATAGGTCCAATGGAACCTCATTTGAAAATAGGGATGTTTTCTTTTGGGGGTTTGGTGGGGACAACCCAATCTTCTCCATGATCCTCAACAGGGAATGGGAAATACAACAATGACTGCTCAATACAGACTCAAGTGAACAGATTGAAGAGAATATTTTTTGCCATGTTTAGAGTCTTGAAAAGGGGAAGTTAAGATGAGAAAGTTTGTAATCAAATCCAAGGCCCATAGGAAAAGCTTACTTTTATATCATAGATCACAATTTTAAAATCCCACTAATGTTCATATAATAAAGGTTTTTGCAATGAAGAAGAGTGAATTTGTCATCTTAAAAAATATCTAAGGGCCTAAGAAGCAACAATTCCTGTATATTTTGAGTTATTTAGGAAAGAATCTTGGAGGCAAAATCCACATAATCTCCAAATTTCAATGAAATTTAAAGAAGTTTAAATGTTTAAATATTTTCTTCCACACATTTTTTATCATATTCTGCTAACTATATTTGCTTAATTATAATTCTTAAATTAGAGAAAAGATCATTTTAGTCTCACTATAAGATTTCATAAAATCTTCCATAAATAATTTACACCAAAGTTGGTTTTCCCAGATATCATATTCTAGTTTAAATAAAAAATATAATGTGGCTATTCACAGATAAAATATTAACATAATGCTTATTTAAATAGCCATTAAGAATGTGATGGTCATCATTATCCAAAGTACATGTATGAAGATATGAGTTGATGTGAACATACTTTATATACAAACAGAGATGAAAAATTGTGCTCTCTATGTGTAATAAGAATTGTAATGCATTCTTCTGTCATGTATTTAAAAAATAAAATCAATTAAAAAAAAGAATTGTACATTTTGGGGTTTGTACAGATATGTTCTGGTTTGGAAAATTTCAATTCAAACTTTAAGTGGTTCTTTTTTTTCCCCCAATACCAAGGATGGAACCCAGGGCCTTGAACATGCTAGGCAAACACTCTATTATTGAGCTACATCACCAGCCTTTTTTAAAAAAAAATTATTTTGAGGCAGAGTCTCAATAATTTGCTGACGCTGGCCTTGAACTTGTGGCCCTCCTGCCTCAGACTCCCAAGTTGCTGGGATTATAGATAGGCATGTGCCATCGTGACCAGCTTAAAGTGATTTTTTATCATGATTATATTGTAAGCCAGTAAAGAAAGAGAATCAAACACAATAGCATTAGTACAAAAAGCACACTCAGTGTCATAATCATTGTAAACCCTTATTTTATCCAAACACCAGAATCCACTTGTGAAAGATCCATTTGGGGCTTGAAGGCATAACTTGGTGGTAGAGCAAGGCCCTGAGTTCTACCCCCAACACTGCAAAAAAAATCATTTTTGCCTACATATAAATGCTATTAGAGATCAGAGAACAGCTGTGACAACCAACATCTCAGCAGGTAACCATGAACTCAGGCATGCAACAAGCTGTCTGGGTCTCTGTAAATGATGTGGATGCAGATAGAGCCAACGTTGTGGAGATATTGAGGACAAACAATGAGATAATGTATCTATGTCTCTTACCATAGTGCTGAGCACATAGTAAGTGTGTAAATATTGACTAATATCATCATTACTGTCCCTATATTTTCTTTCCACAAAAGGTATTGCCAACTTTCATTTGGAATATGGGAGCCTTGGATCAAGAAACAAATTCATTTTAATTCTGTGACTTTAGGTAAGTTATATCTCTGATGTTTTCTGGGCAGCTCACTTCCATTTTCCAGATGATTTTGCAAAATGTAGATAGCAACACCTACCTTCAGGGCTGTGGCAGGGATTAAATGAGTTGATATGTGCAGAATGCTTAGAAGGATATAAATTATTATTGGTATCATGACTTTAATTATCAATTCCCTTTCCACAAACATCTTGAGCCTCCCATAACCCTCTAGGGCAATTTTGTTGTATGAACCCACAGACTTGGTAGTAGAAATCTCAAAGCTTCCCATCCTTATAGTATTGCTGAACATGCTGGGATTTACCAGCAGAAAAAATAAATCCTGAAGTGCTCAACTTAGTATCCCCTTGTCTGGAAAAGAGCTCATTTGGTGACATTACGTAGCAAGCCCTCTCTGAACCTCCAGGCCTGGACCCTGAACTCCAGCCTCCAACAGCAGATCAGCTAATCCAAAACAACTGTAGCCTCTTTGGGGTCACAGGTGCCGGATGACAGGTGTGTCCCTTGTCTTTCAAAGATATTATCCGAATGCTTTTGATGTCCCTGAAATATACAGAGTAATAAGAAGATGAAAAAGCTCTTTATAACCTGGGTCCAAGTCTAGCACAATAAAAAAGGAGGTAGGGAGAGTAAGAAATAGAAAAAACTGACATTTAAAACAAATGTTTTTTTTCTTCAAAAACTGGTTTTTCCTTAGATTTTGATTATCTTTGGGTTACCAGACAATCATTTTAAAATCTAAGGACATGTGATGATCTAAGTCTGGAAAAAATATGTCTAAAAAGTAAGTTATCAAAAAAATTTCTTCCTTGATTTTAGTAAAGTGAGGAAAAAGGGGTGATATTCTAAAGGAGGAAAGATCAGTGGAGTAGAAGAAGGTGACTGGAGGGAGGAATGAATGATGGGGAATGGAGGAAATGAGGACTGAATCTGACAAAAATTATACTATGTGCATGTATAAATATACCTCAGGGAATTCCATCTTTGTGTATGTCTATAAAACATCAATCAATAATAAATAAGTAGAAGAAAGATCAGTAGAGTATAGGAAGAATACGGAAAGAGGGAAAGAAAAGAGAAACACAGGGGTCTGAAATGTAGCAAGTTAAATTCCATGTACATATTCTGATATCAAAATGAATGCAACTAGTATGTACAACTATAATTCACTAATGAAAGCATTACAAATTCCTTCCTAAAGGGTTTCTCTACTATATAAGATAAAATAATCATGATGAAAGTATCTGATATTTAAAAAGTCATTTCATATATTGTCATACTTAATTTTCATGGTAACACCAGGAGAGAGAAACTAATAGTCCCACTTTACAGACTATAAATTGAAGCTCCTAAAATATATTAAATTACATGTCCAGAGTCCATGGTGAATTTACTGGTACTCCAGAAATTTAAGAGGTCTGTGACTCCACAATAACATGCCTTCTTCTCAAGAAAGATTATATGAGATGGAAATTCATGACCTTGAATTTATCCAAGAACAAAATATATTCTTTTCTCTGCTGAATCACTCATTCAGTGCCAAGTCTGATTAATGTTTACAGGTACAAGCTTTATACTCCATAAGCTATTGGGAAAAAATGCTGACTGTCTTTGGCAGTACAAACCAAAATGATGATTCACTTAGACATGTCAGAAGACTCCTTCCTAAGAAGTTCAATGCTGTGAAATAAAAACTCCACTTAAAATCAATCAAAAGAGATTTCATGTACAAATGCAAATGTTTTCTTGGTCCCAAAAGGAGCTTTGTTGCTGTGAACATTAATCTCTAGTGTTGAAATTGTGTTGACTTAAGGAAGATTCACTTGTTGAGGCAGGAAGAAGGGCGTTGAACAGATGCTGATGAAAAGAACACCTTGGAAACTAGTAGAGAAATGACATGGCAGGAGAAACCCAGAGTGTGGTTTGGATAAAGCAAGAGACAAATTTGGCAAAGAAACAACTTGTGAAGTTTACATGGAAGACACTTTAAGAGAATTCAAACTGTAACAACTGGACTGTGAAGAAAGGGCTATTTCAAAGGCATCTGCTTATGTGAAAAAAAAATGTTCAAGAGGAGGTTCCAAGAATCTCACCTAAGGGATATTTTTGATCAGCACCCATATCGTCTTTTTTTTTTTTAAATCACCACTATCACCACTTCAAAATAAGCATCATTCATGAGCAAGAAGAAAGTGTTATGAGAAATAAGGATTGTAATAAGTAGGTATAGTAGTCAGCTTTCTGTCACTAAAACAAAATACCTGAGATTATAAACTTGAATAGAGAAAAGGCTCACAGTTGTGTAGATTTCAGTCCAGGAGCAAATGGCACCATATCCTTGGACCTGTGGCAAGGCAGTAAATCATGGAAGACATGCAGAACCCTTACCTCTAGCCAGTGGGGGAAGGAAGACGAGACGAAGAGGAAGGGACTGGTGCCCTACTATCTGCTGTCATTGTACATCCACAATGACCAAAAGGCCTCCCACAAGGCTCTACCTCTTAAAGGTTTCACAACCTCCCAATAATTCCAAGGTAGGAGTCTAAAGCTTTAACATATGGGCCTTAGGAAACACTAAAGATCTAAGCTATAGCAGCAAGCATCGTAATCACCACCATTATCAGCACCATCATCATTGCCACCTCCATCATTATCATTATCATTATGGCTAACACTTTGTAAGCATTTGCTGAATGCTTTCAAGTATTTTATACATTTCATTCATTTCTCTCAATGACACTATGAGAAAGCTGTTATTATTAGTTTTAAAATTACAAAACAGAGGCAGAGACAGGTGAAGAAACTTGCCTCAAATCACATAGCCAATAAATTGTGATTCTGAAATTCAAATTCATGCCCTCTAGGCTCTAAATCTATGATATATGAATCTGCATATTATTACAGATGTGCTTAATTTTATGTCTTTTTTAAAATATTTAGTGTTTTTAATTGTAGACGGACACAATACCTTTATTTATTTATTTTTATGTAGTGCTGAGGATTGAACCCAGGGCCTCACAAATGCTAGGCTCTACCACTGAACCACAATCCCAGTCCCTTATTATGTCTTTTGACTTGCCTAAGAAAATACAAGGCTAACCACCATTTGACCCAGCTATACCATTCCTCAGTGTGCATCCTAAAGTTAAAGTCATCATACTATAGTGGTACATGCTTATCCATGTTTATATCAGCACATTCCACAATAGCCAAACTATGGAGCTGGCGTGTAGGTATACAGCAACAAGTGAATGGATATAGAAAATGTGGTATATATACACAATGGAGTTCTTTGCAGCCATAAAAATAATGAAATTATGTCATTTGTAGGAAAATGGATGGAACTAGGGACCATTATGTTAGGTGAAATTAAGCCAAACTCAGAAGGTCAAGGTCATATGTTTTCTCTCATATGTGGAAGATAGAGAGGAAAAAGGCAAAGAAAGGTGGTGCAGTGGGGATCTCATGAAAATCAAAGGGCAATCAGTAGAGGAAAGGGACCGGGGGTGAGAGGTGGGGAGGGAGCAGGGAAGTGCTAGGGAGTGATATTGGTCAAATTATATTGTTAAACTGTGTATGTGTATGAATATGTAACAACAAATCTTGGAATTTCTACATATCTTGGAATTTCTGGAAGATATTAGCAAAAGATCACTGAGATAGAGTGCTTCTTTCATAGCTAATATAGACATCATTAAGATGTTTAATAATTCATGGCTTCTGTTAAATTTATAAGCATTTGACTTTTCTTCCCTCTTGACGTTATTTTTAATTATTCCACCTCTTCCATCTTCAAGCCTATGTATTTGTGCTCAGAAAGTCTGGCACTGTGAAAATATTTTCTCTTTCTTTGATCTGTATTATTTGGACCCACTCAAAGCTAATCTTTTAATTTAGAAGGCCCCTAAAATACCCCTAATACCATTCACCATTCCATCACTCTCCCTCCCCTTCACTCTCCCACTTCTCAGTACTGAGGTTTGAACTCAAGAGTTCTCTACCTCTGAACTGCATCCCCAGACCTTTCTGATTTTGCTTTGAGACAGGGCCTCACTAAGTTGCCCAAGTTGACCTTGAAATTGTGATCTTCCTGCCTCAGCCTCTTGAGTAGCTGGGATTACAGATGTGCACCACCATACCCACTCCCCACCAATACCATTCATTTAAAAAATATTTATTTTTTAGTTTTAGGTGAATACAATATCTTTATTTTATTTTTACATGATGCTGAGGATCAAACTCAGTGCCTCACACCTGCTAGATGAGCACTCCACCACTTGAGCCACAACCCCAGCCCCACTAATACCATTCTTATGCATAGTTTCAATTTAATTTTTTTATTTGGGGATATGGTCATATATAATGGCTTTAAATCTCAAGGAAGGCCACAGGGTGCTATGTAACTTACACTGAACTAAATGGGTTTGAGTGATGACAATGATAATGAGAAATGCAGAGTGTCTTAAGTTTCAACTTGCTCTTCTTCAAAATTATTGAAGGAATACTGACAAAACTCTCATCTCCCAGACATACAAACATCAGTTTGGATATCCTCAGAGCTGGAGAACAGAGCAGGATCCGTCAAATCTTTCTATCACCAGTGAATGAGATGTGAAGTAATAGAAATAATTGTGATGGTATCATGATTTTATAACATGTGCTGAATTTCACTTCTATGAGAACCTCTGGAGTTGAATGATCCTCATTCTAAAAAATCATGATAATATAAGGCATTATTATTTCAGTGGGTTCACCTAAATGGAGAAAGAGTATTGGCCCTTCACAGGAAAGAAGGTATATTCTTTTGTATCTGCCCCAAAGAAAGAGTAGTGACCTGGGTGAATTACCATGTATGGGGAAGAGTATACATAGACATTTGTGAGTGCAAAGAATCTACTTGCATATGTGGGAACTTCTGTAGAATACTGCTTTGAATATGAATCAGGTCTGGGCATCATGGCACACACCTATAGCCCAGTGATTTGGGAAGCTGAGGCAGGAGGATAGCAAGTTTAAAATATATTTTTCAAATGTTGTTAAGGAAATGCTTTATTATACATCAATTTTAACACAGTAACATCTTATATGAGTATATAGGAGATTTAGCAGTTAAAAACTGGTTAAAAACTCAAAACATCAGTATCAGTTAAATCTTACCATGGGAAAAATAACAGATTTTTTAAAGCCAAAGCTCTTTGGATAATTCAGCAATTTGGTGGTTAACTGAATTTTAATTGTGATGGTATTTAAAATATACTAAAAAATCAACTCATAGACCCACTAAAATTGAGAGTATTAAATTAAAAAGTAGCAATTTTATGAAGTTTCAGACAAACTTATATGTGAATTTTTGGTACATCAAAATTAATCTCATTTAAGAAAATTCATATTTTATAGCATTTTTAACTTTTCAATTTTTTTCAGCACTGGCGAAGGAATCCAGGGTTTCACACATGCTAGGCAAATGTTCTACCACTGAGTTTTACCTCCAACTCAACCATATTTTTTGATTATGCCACTCCCTCCAAGTGAAAAGCAATGTAAAATTAAGCATAGCTAATTCTAATTATATTTTAGGTGTATGTTATTTTCTATTTTCTTATTTGTTAACTTATTATATATCCTCTCCAGTTAACACACAAGCTCCTTGTGGACAGGGAGTTTTGTTCACTTCTGTATCTCCAGTTTATTCATAACTTAACTATAACTAAGAAAGTAGTCTTAGTTGTGGTATTTGAGTGGGAGCTGGTAGTATGTGTTGTAAAGGGGGAACTCTCTAGTTTCTTGACGTCATTCTAGGGGAACACTTAATTTTCTTGTAAGACTTGATTACTTGTGACTAAAATATTTCAATTTTTCCCCCAAAGAGTGATGCCAAATAAAGATTTATCCAATTGTTCTCTAAAAGGGACAGACTCACAGGGCACAGTGGCACACACCTGTCATCCCAGGGACTCAGGAGGCTGAGGCAGGAAGATAATGAGTTCAAAGCCAGCCTCAGCAACTTAGTGAGGCCCTAAGCAACTCAGCAAGACCCTGTCTCCAAATAAAATAAAAAAAAATAGGATTGGAGAATGTGGCTCCGTGGAGTGCCCCTGAAATCAATCCCCAGTACACAAACACATACAAAAAAGGGATAGACTCACATGAGGCAAAGACCCATTCTTTCCTTCATTCACGTAAGAAACATTTACCTAAGGCCTACTAAGTGTTATGTCCTGATCCAAGTGCTGAAGATACAGCAATGGATACACACACACACACACACACACACGCACAAACACACACACACCCACAAACACGCACACGCACACACACACAGAAAGATATTTATGTAATAAATTTATTTATATGTAATGTATATATTATATATTTTATTTATTTATTTATTTATTTATGCCCTTTTGGAGCTCACATTTGACCAGAAGGCAAATAAAAAACAAACATATCTTGATGTCAGATAATGATGTCAGAGTTTTATAAGTGCTATGAAAAAAAAAAGAAAGGAAGGAAGAGATAAATTAATAGAGAATACCAGATGGGGGTAGTGGAGGCTACTCCTTATGTAGGGACTAGCGTCACCAGGGAAGGCTTCTCTGAGGAGGTGATATTTGTGTTTATACCCAAGAAACAGCATTGTAAATGGAGGAAATAGCAAGCGTATTTTGGTTATCTACTGTTGCATAAAGAAATAACCCCACAGCTGGGCATGATAGTGCACAGCTATAATCCAACTTCTTCAGAGGTTGAAGAAGAGGATCACAAGTTCAAGGCTACCCTGGGGAACTTAGTGAGGTCCAGTCTCCAAATAAAATTTTCGAAAGGGCTGGGATATAGCTTGGTGCTAGAGCACTTACCAAGCATGGCACTCCAGCACAGCCATCTTGGGGTATTTGGGCTTCTCTCATGATCTACATAACTCCTCCAAGCTCTAAAAGTGAGTACTACAAGATAAGTGGAACCTGCTGGTTTATTAAGGCCTGGGCTACCAAACTGGAGCAGTATCACTTCTGTCATATTCTGCTAGTCAAAGCAGTGAGAGAGTCCTGCCAGATTCAAAGAGAGTGGGCATGGAACCCACCATTCCCTCTCCATAGGAACACCATCAAAGAGTGCATGGCTAGCCATCTGTTATCAACCTTCAAACCCCAAAGCTACGGGATTGGAATAAACTTGGCACGGTAGTCACCAGAGTGGATAGAATAGAGCCAGGTCAGGTGGGTGGTGGACACATAACCTTTAGGTACTTGTAGGTCATGATAAAGATTGGATTTTATTCATTCTCTTTCTTATTTCTACTTCTTTTTGTCTCAGGGCTCAACAGTTAAAAAAAAAAAAAAAACTTACTCCAGCTTGGATACATAGTGAAGATGTCAACAGAACTCTGGGAGAAATGCCTGGAACCAATCAGGGAGAAATATGAGGCCCCCAAAATAGCACCAGCACAACTACATTGACCTTAGAAAGACAAAAGGCAGCTTACAACAACCTGTTGTTTTTCAATGGACTCACATCCTTTCTAATCCAAAGGATCAATGTCATTAGGTATCATAATGGCACTCTTCAACTGCTAAAACATCTACTCTACGTAAGTCATTCTTAAATATATAGTTTTATCTTCTCCATTCTGCCTAAGTACAAAGTTATACAGAAAAAAAATGCCTCTTCTAATTTTATTATGTTTACACTTTCAATGGAAACAGGAAATCAGCCCAAGATACATATGTGGTCATATACTCATATATTTATCTTCAGTGACAGAGTCCCAGCAGTCTCATGAGAATGAGCAGCTTTAATATTTTTTAAGTTCCTGGATTAAGAATTAAATGAGATAATTTAATGTTGTATAAATCCTTTCTCTGTTGCTATAACAAAATACTCAAAGGTACTTTTTTAAAAAAGATATAGTAGAATTAATTGGACATAACTTTCCTAGCCTTGTATTTGAATACACAACCAGGATAATTCTGAATTGTGTACAACCACTATAAATAGTGTTATATTCTATGTAAGTATAATTTGCCAAAATACATTCTACTGTCATGTATAACTAAAAATAACAAATAAAACATTTTTAAAAAGAGGTTTATTTAGTCATAGTTTTGGCAATTAAAAAGAATGGCACCAACATCAGCACCAACCCTGGAGAGGGTCTCCCTCACTAAGTCACAACTTGGATGGCATCATGACAGGAGTGCATGTGAGGAGATATCACATGGCAAGATGGGAAGCCAGTAAAAGCAGGGAGGGGCCAGTCTTGTTCTTTTGTAACAATTCGTCCTTGAGGGAACTAACCAGGGTCCATGAGATCTACCTTAATCATTAACTACCTTAATCAGTGCATAACCCCCAATGACCTAATAACCTCCCACTAGGCCCCACGTCTTAAAGGTCCCACCACTTCTTAACATTACCACACTTGGGACCAAACTTGCAAAGCATGAATCCTTGGAGGAGAAACCATATCCAAACTACAGCAAATATCTCCCTATAGTCTTTGATTTAACCAAAAGGATAGTTCTTCCATGGGTTGCTAATACTATGGGGAGATCTGGGAAGTCAAATGAGGATTAAGAAGTAATCTGTAATGGGGCATAAGACAGAAAAAGTCAGCATTAGGAAGGAAAAATTGGAAATGAGCCCCCCCGCCAGCACCCTCACTCTTTTTCTTGTCTTTCTGAGACTTCACCTACCCTTATATGATTTTCCAGGTAGGTTAACATCTCAACTGAATCATCAAGTCTTCACTTCTGGAATAAGATGGATCAGGGTTAGAGTTCCTATTCTATCACCCACTAACTGGGTGATCTGGTACAAGCCATGGAAATGCTTTGTGCCTTAATGCCCTCATTTATAAAGGAGAGAAAACAATAACCATTGGGCTTTTCTGAGTATTGGAGAAATAATGCATATACAATTCTAAGAACAGTGTTTTGCATATATGGAAACTTTAAAAGATAATGATGATTATTTTTTGTGTGGTGCTAGGAAGCATGCTAAGCAAGCACTCTACTACCGTGCCATATCCTAGGACCACAATTATTGTTATTATCAAATTCAATTTATAACGGAATCTCCAAGATTCCCCATGTACATGTGTATTTGGCTCAACTCAGGAAACTAAACTACAGGTAATTTATGAATTAAAGTTTTTTCTTGGTTTGCACATGACTAGAATGTGTCCACAGCAGCTGCCCTTAACATTTGCCAACTTCAATAAAGGTGGAAGAGTAAAGGTCAGCAGTAAAGGGCTCCTTATCACTCTACAGCCCTTCTGCTTAGAATTTTGCATGGAGCATGTGTGCTGAAAGATGAACTGAGTAAATAAACTTCTTCCATGGAAGAAGGCTTATTTCCTCTATTTTGCCTTATTTGTTGGACTCCTCTCAGACTGTATTTGAAGAAAATCACCACTCATACTTCTTTGGGCCAGTTCTATGATTACTCCTCTGGTGGTCATAGTTAGGAACAAATTAACAAATTCATTAAAATAATGATGCTGTATGAAAAGCATTTAAGCTCTCCATAAAGTTATTTTCCTAAATTTATTGGACAGAATCTTTCAAGGTTTGGGGAAGTGTTAAAAATATTCATTTATAGTTTTCTCTCTGACCACTTCCACCTGAGTTCCAACTTGATCACTTTCTCATGCATTAAAATCATAGGGATGTAGCATCACCCTATGCACATAGGAGAGTTTTCTCCAAATGATTCAAAGCAACAGGCATACAAGGAATTTCACTTTGTTTACTTCCACGTTATTTGTGATTGTCAGAAGATGTGAAATTGATTTTTGATAAAATGTAGGATGTATGTTGGGAAATTTAAGCAGATATTTTACAAAGATTTTTTTTTTTAAATTTAAGATGCATTAGAAATGTTTGCACAAATACATGGAATATGCTAATCTCTCAGACCTGTGCTATTCAATATAGTAGTTACTAGCCACATGTGGTTGTTGCACTTTTGATATTGTGACTAGTCTGAATTGAGATGTGCTACACTTGACTTTAAAATGTTTATTACAGAGGCTGGGGATGTGGTTCAGTGGTAGAATGCTTGCCTAGCATGTGTGAGGAACTGAGTTTGAGTCTCAGCACCACATAAAAATGAGTAAATAAAATAAAGGTATTGTGTCCATCTACAACTAAAAAAAGTTTATTACAAATAAAGAATGTAAAATGTCTCATTGATAATATTTTATATTGATTATAAGTTGAGATGATAATTTGGATATATAGGGTTAAATAAGATTATATTATTAAAATTTATTTCACCTGTTTCATTTCACTTTTTAATATGGGTCCTAGAAGTTTTATTTACATACATATATTTCTATTGGACAGTGATGTTTTAAGCTATTTTAATGAGGATTACCAGATTTCATTCAAATAGCAAAAAGAGGAAATAAATAATGTATTTGAATTCTCTGAACTTAGCTCTATGGCCTGACCACTAAGTAATCCAGTAGAAGGCATCTCAATTACCCTAATCATAATCACTGTCCCATACTCCAGAATGGAGCAGAAGAAAGCTTAGAAGTTAACCCAGCCAGAAAATGGTGCATTATTTCTCTTTTCTATGATCTCTTTAGTCTGTGTGGGCATGAGAGTTTAGCTGCAGTCAAATGCTAATCTCCAAACCTACTCATAACGCAGGAACCAAACCAAGAAGGCAGGCTTTGTAGGGAAGGGACCCTCCAGTTCTGTGTCTAAGGAGCCTACAAAAATATTTTCAGGATGAATTTATTGGCCTGATTCTCTTGTGAAAAGAGTTTGTAAATGTTATCCTACCTTATGTCTCATCAGGTAAATTCTTATTTAATAAGAACCCGCCAAACCTATTAAAAATTATGATTTCAGAAGGAAATTAAACAGATTAGTCTTCTTATTAAAATGTTCTTAGGATCTTTAGTGTATCACATCAGCCTTCTGGGTGACAATGATGTCAATCAGTGTCTTCTCTTAATAACCTTTCTCTGTAAAACCTTGGAGCACTGAATTTTAGTACAATTATCCCTCTCTCCAGATGGAGAAATCAAGGGATAGAGGAATAAATAACATGGGAAGGTCACACAAAAGGTCGATGATGATGATGATGATGATGATGATGATGATGATGTGTGTGTGTGTGTTTTAGAGAGAGAGAGAGAGAGAGAGAGAGAGAGAGAGAGATTGGGAAATTCTGCAGCCCAGTAATACCAGGATAAAAGCCTTTGAGGTTCTGCATTAGAACAGCTGCTTTGGGATCTAGACTGTCAAAACTCAAAGGATCTCAGCCTAGCTGGAAGCAGTTTGATTATTTTTAATAGCTATGTAACCCCGGAGACTGCTAAGGCTGGTAAGAGGTAGAGTTCTACTGGCAACACAGGGTCTAACTTCTCATAGATCATGAGCTCTCCAAAGTCTAATTACATTTTTAAAAAACAAATATGAGAGGTGCTTTTTATAAAATGGTCTAGCCATACAAAAATGTACAAAGAAGAAAACAACATATGACCTCCATGTCACACCATCCACGTTAGCAGAAAAAGCCATACCAATTGCTGTATGACATTGCAGACCTTTCTATAAGCACTATAAGATAGAAAGATGGATAGATCAAAGGATTAATAGTTGCTGTAGGGGGATAAATAAACAAACAGACACTCAAGATAGGGAGGGAAGAAACAAGGGACGAAAAAAAGAGAAAAGAAAGGGTAAGGAAAGAAGTGAAAAAATATGAGAATTGAATCATTATTTTATATGAGATAAATATACTTGACTTTAATGACAGAAACACAAACTGAAGGGAATTGGAGTAAATGCTAAACTTCATAAACCTCAGAAATATTAGCTCCTGAAAGAGTACTGTAGCACTGTGAAAAGATTGTAAGAATAACTAAGAGATTTGAATTTTTGTATTTTTTTAAGAACTACAAGATTTTCATGTAGATTGATTTCGTGCTATGAAAGAAGATTTAAGTGGCTAGTACTCTTTTTATACTTTTTTCTTTCTCACCCTCTTTACATTTTTATTTTGTTGATTATGTAATATTTTACCATCTAAAGTTTTTAACAATTATATTCTATACTAAAATTGGAATTCTTCCAATTTTTACACAAATCTATTTAAACGTATTCAGTGTTTAACAACAATTTCACCAAAGCTGACACATTCCTGAATTTTCTTTTTCTCTCTCCTTCCTTCCTTCCTTCTCTCTCTCTCTCTCTCTCTCTCTCTCTCTCTTTCTTTCTTTCTTTCTTTTTGATACTGAGAATTGAACCTAGGGATGCCCTACCACTGAGCTACATCCCCAGCCCTTTTTATTTTGTCATTTTAAGACAGGGTTTCACTAAATTGCCCAGGGCTGGCCTCAAACTTGAGATCCTCCTGCCTCAGCCTCCCAAGTCACTGGGATTACAGGCACATTCCTGAATTCTTTGCATCATCACTTGGTGATATTTTGAAACAGAGTACCGCTATGATAAAATTTTCAATTATGTGTTATTGGCTTAATGAACAAGCTATAGGTAGCCAGAAAATAGGTGTCCCAGGATTGAAATATAGACAAAGTGGCAAGGCATTGGTAAAACTGTGGCCTGGATAATTTGGAAAGCAAACCAAATACTTATCAGCCTTGAAGCTTTAAGAGAATCTTCCAGAAAGAGTATTAGTGATATTTGGCTTTTACTTGTGTAATTCATTTGTTTTTAGAAAAAAATTATCTCTGGAAATTTAAGAGCCAGAATTAGGAACTTAATTTTCCTTGCCATCAATTTTCAGATATGATGATCTAAGCCTGTTCCCTTTTTCTAGTTTGACTATGGCATGGGGATTTTTTTCTTATTTATTTTATTCAATAATTTTTCCTTTTTGTTGTTGTTTTTCACTTCATTTCACATGAAAGATAATCTTTGTATAAATCCATAACATGTGCACACCATATTGTCTCAAATTTAATCATTTACCCCACTACCTCCCATATATTAGAGGCTGAATCAATGTTAGATAATCTGAATAGAGAATAAATGCTTCATTAACAGTAATAACTAGATATGGTTCCATTGTGTGCATGTACAAATATGTAACAATGAATCCCACTATTATTTGTAGCTATAATCCACCAATTAAAATAGCAACCAATTGGCTACATAGCCATTATACTACAGAGTGTTCATATAACTGAATATTATGCATATATTTAAAATTGAATTTACAAAGAACTTTTAATGACCTTGGAAAATATTTGTGAAATATTCACAAGTGAAAAACAGATGTCAAAACTTTTTCTATATAAAAAGTATGAACATAGGAATAAAATAATGTTAAATCTAAACAAAATATTCTATATATGTGTGTATGTGTATGTGTTTATATATACATACAGAGCATATTTTGTTTATATACATGGCTTGGGAATGAGCCATTGGAATAACTGTAATCAATTGTGGAACGTTTTAAGAAAAGGAGAATCTTGAACTTGACTTTTCCAATACATCAGGGGGCAAGTTTGGCAGTAAGGAAGATGGACCAGTTGAGAGCTGGAGCTCAGAAGGAAATGACAAAATGCACCTCCCCACTCCATTCAGCAAACAATAAGCTTTTTATAAGGTGTTCTTGGCACCTGAAGACTTCAATTCATGCTCTGATCCCATTGCTTCCTGTCAGTTGTAATTAATCTCTTTAACCTTTATGTCCTCATCTGGTGGCAGAAGAAGCAAAGAGAAAATCAAGACCATGTAATATACAGGCTGGGAATCCATGCCTAAACCTTTCTTCAAGCTGTTGTTGCAGAGGACTTAGCAAGGCAGGCTGATGCACTTGAGGCCATATTGTCCTTCCTGTTAATCCCTTGTTGCTACAGACTGCTGAATCTCTACAACTTATTAAATAGTGTTCTTATTAGTCATCATCCTTTGATGAGTTGGACCCCTGTCATTGTGAATTATTTGGACCACTTGGCCATACCTCATGCTCACATGGTATGATGTGGCAAAATTTTGCACAAGACTTAATGCTATATCCCTGTTTCCCTTAGTGAATCTCACCATCATAACTGAATTCTATATGTTCTTTATCCTCTACTCCCAGCATAATTTAAACCTCACTCTGTGTTTCCTACAAATTTAGTCACTAGTAAGTTTATCCAGATGTGTGTGTGCATAGAGAATACGTTTACTGATTTTTATCATATTTTAAGTTCCAAATGGGTATAAAGAGGGCCAAGAATAAATTCATTTCATACCCAAAATGTTGCTCCAAATCCAGTCATCAAAGGCATAATTTCAGCATATTATTACATGCCAAAGAGCTGCCCTTATTTTCTAAAGAACACAAATGAGCACTTTAGTTTCCAGAATAACTACATAAACTTCAGAATGATCACCAAATGGATCTCATTTTTTAAAGAGGATATTGATATTCTCCAATTTTTTTCTTTAAAAAATACTCCCATAATGATGGAACATACTAGCTCCCAACAAATAAGAAATGAAATGGAGTCTGGGTGGAGGTGGAAGAGAAAGTTCATTAAGCCCACCTCAGATGGGCATATTTGCAGAGCCAATATACTCATCATGACATGGGTGAAGTTCATGTGAAATGGGCAGCTGTTCCTGGGTGAAAAACGAGAGTTTGCCTAACCTGTTCCCAGAGATTTCTGTCACTATGAAAAAAGCAAATACACCCTGGACTTTGATTCAGGCTTCCCTGGTTTAATAGGTTTGGGCATAAGGGTGAGAAGAAGGTGACATTAGTGGCCTGGAGAAGACTAGGCACTTTTGGCTTGCTGATCTCTGGGAGATGCCAAGGTCTTATGCACCAGGATGATTTCCATTTGCTACAGGATTATTATTTAAATATTTTAATTTCCAACATTGCTACTATAATTCTGTTCCTATTCCCCAATATCAAGAAACAATTTAGACTGATTCACTTATATGGTATTATAGATAGATATCTACAGTTTCTCCCTTCTGCCTTTATGTGATTTTCAGGTACCATGTTTTCAACTGGATTTCACAGTTAACAACAAGACAAGCTGTGCCAAATGCTCCTCCCTCCATGGGGTTGTTTGAGCGATAGCGATTATAGAAGCGACAAGTCTCCCCATTCATGTGCCTCTTTATCATTGAAGCTGACCATATACAACATAAAAGGGACTTTGAATAATGAACTTCACTTCTGCCCATTGGCAAGTAAGTTAAGACCAGAAGGTTTTTTGTTCAGTTCCTCCAGATAGCTGAAGCTTGGAAATGATTATCAATATGAAGTTGGGATCTGGATTTTAAATCACATCTTAACATTGACCAAACTTCTAACAAATGAATATTCAGTCCTAAGGCATTTTCATGGGCACTTTGACTAGATTTCAGTTTCAAATTCCAGACCGATGAAAGCTTCTGAGACAGAGAAACCTTATTTGCCAATAGCCTAAATTGTACCAAACTTCAGAATTTTTTTGCAACTTCTTCAAGGTAAGAACTCAAAAGAACAAAAACACAAACAACCAAACAACCCTACACATGAACACATGACAACACATACACACGCAATGAAAGAGGAAGAATCCTAAGTCAAAATATAGTAGGATTCCTTAAGATGTTTTTGTTTTTGTCTTTTTCTTTTTAATAATGAGGTATTCCTTAAAAAGGAACAATTTTTGCAAGTCACTTCCAAGGCATCTAAACATGAGCCTTCTAAACTATACCAGTAGAAATTAACATGACTATTCACAAAACAAACCTCAGTAGGTGTTTAACAATAACCCTTGAGTACTAAAGGCCGTATCACTGACTTTGAAAGTGAAGAGAACACCTTACAAAAATTTGGCCTGAAGCAATCACTTTTCCCATTAATAACTAAAATCCCAATATAGTTTGGTATCACATCTTTTATTACAAAGTCATCTTTGGAAAACCACATTTTAACAACAACAACAACAACAAAAAAAAAAAACAGATCAACAGTAACACTAAAAAATGAATGCCACTCAGTAGAAATAAACATTTCTGATAGACTGGATCCAGGCAGTGTAGGGACATGTTCATCATGATATGCCAGCAGTTTATGGATGCCTATTATGGGGCCAATATGAACACACCCACGTATAAGTAGACCATTTCTTCTACAACTACTAGAGAACTTATGATATTGAGAAATATCAAGATGCCAGGAGATTCATTCTCTCTTGGGGCAGGACATCCTTTCATTTGGGTAGCTCATGAACTGCTGTATCCTCCTCTTCTTAGTAGTTCCATTTCATCATTTTCAATATCAACCAACATATCCAAGTTCCTTAGCCCAATGTTATTAGGCTCCACATAAAATTCCATCTTCCCTTACCAACCATGTAGGATATTTTTAAAAAACTGATCCTTTTGAACAGGCTTATTCAAACAAAGGATCAGACAATATGGCAATCACCATATATGATACTCTCAGGATTCAGTTTAAGAAATATATACAGGTCCACTGAAGAAACCAGAAACAAATACAATACTTACATGAATAGTAGTTTGAACTTGGGAACAGTATTCATGAAAATAGGTAACAGAGGGCAATGTTCAAATGCCTAAAGTGCTATAACAGAGGAGATAAATATCTGAACCACATTCTCTGGCATGAAGTAGGAGATAGAATGTCAATTCTTTTCAATAATTCCAGAAACAGACATAGACATCTAAGATCCTTTTTATAGGTTGAAAATGAGAAAAATTACATATGTGGCCAAAGACACAGAAGTGATGAAGGTAAAAAACAAATGTTTAGTTTGGGAAGTCTTCTTAGCTACCAGGTCTTTATCATTTTTAATTATTGTATACCTATTTTCACAAGGAGGTCAAACTGACACTTTGTTAAGATTGCAAAACCCAGGCTGGGGTTGTGGTTCAGTGGTAGAACACTTGCCTAACATGTGTGAGGCATTGGGTTCGATCCTCAGCACCACATAAAAATTAATTAAATAAAGGTCCATCAACAACTAAAAAAAAGATTGCAAAACCCTTTGCTTCACAGAATCATTAGTGTTTCAATTTGTCTCATTAGTGAGAATTAATCAGAGAGCAGGTCAGCATATCAAGCATATACACATATGTATATGCATATATTTTTAATATGCTGATATTTCTATTTCCTCCAGCAGAGGTCAGACAATAGCAATTCTGGAATATGAAAATCTAGGAACCAAAGATAATATTTTAGAGTGATTTTTCTCAAGATAAGCTTATGGAAGGGTTTTTTAATTATTTTCTTTACCAATATTTTCTAATTATATTTTTCAATAGGCATGTTTTACTTTTTTAATAATGAAAAAGCAATTTCATTTTTTGCAATTTTATTAAGAGCACTGTTGGCATATGTATCTACCTTGTATTAAGTCAGGGATATTGCTTACCTATATTTTCTCAGCTGCATAGAGATTATTGGATATAGTTTAAGATTGCAGCACATTTGGCCATCTCTATGAAAAATCATTTAAGTGTAACACTGTTTCTACAAGTAATAACTGTGAGCAGTCTCTAAAACAAAGAACTTAATGGGAGCTGTAAGATTCCCAGGAGAAAACAAAGCATCCTGGACATAGTTGTGCTCTCCCAAGAAGTCTCTGGGCATGCAAAAACAGAAAAGTGAATATAATCTCTGATTACATCCTTTGCCTGGGGAATCTATGACATCCTAGTGTCTGAGAAGTCAATTTCAGCAAGTCATATGTGTAAAATAAGGAAGACATTTTAAAATTCAGTCAATATGATCTACATTTTTTTAAAAAAAGAAAGAAACCCCACGATGGATATTTACTAAAAACTGCTGATTGTTGTTCAAGAAATGACACTATCACCAATGCTATATTCTCATTTCTAATTTGTGTCTTTTTTTTCCTACTAGAAGCAAGAAAAGGCTTATAAAACAAAATTTGAATGTTAACCAAAATATCTATTTATAACTACATTATGCCAAATTAAGTTAAAAGCTTAGTTCCTGTTTTGCTAAGTGATTCATAATGTATGGTCTGTTATTTGTCCTTCTTGATACCATCACTCATAAATATAAGTGCAAAAATTGTTATGTAAATTGAAACTGTTGCTATTTTCTTATTTTTTGTTGTTTTGGTGTTTGCAGTGTTGGGGATAGAACCCAGGGCCATGCATATGCTAAACCTATGCCCCACCACTGAGCTATATCCCCAGTACCTCAATGTCTTCTAAGGGGATGATTTGTACCTGTGCAAAATATGTCTTTACGTTGCTGACTTATACCTCTGGAACAAGTGAAGAAAAGAAAAGAAAGGGTGAAATTCAAAACCTCTGCCAGTTCTTCTGTGGGACCCCAGGGTGGGGCCCTGAATAAGTGCCTCTTTTATTGTCATAGAGTATCTGTGAGTTTTGGGACCAAAGCAAGCATTCTGGGAACACAGTGGATCAAGGAGATGTGAAGAGAATTTGAGGACCAGCAACATAGTGGGAGACTGGAATCTGCACAGAAACAAGACCAGTGAGAAATCCTCAGGTGTCTTTTGGTATGAGGGGTTATTAGAATGTCCAATATGCAGTTCTAAGCTGTTTGGGTTTCTGCCACTCAAAAGCCTTCCGTTGGGGCTGAGGTAGTGACTCAGCGGTGGAGCACTCACCAGGCACATGCAAGACCTTGGATTCAATCCTCAGCACCTCATAAAAATAAATAAATAAAAT
>NW_026000249.1:30986695-30993705 GCF_001458135.2 Marmota marmota marmota
TTTTTTTTTTTTTTTTTTTTTTTTTTTTTTTTTTGGTATCAGGGATTGAACCCAGGGGTGCTGACCCATTGAGGCATATCCCCAGCCTATTTTATATTTTTTATTTAGAGACAGGATCTCTCTAAGTTGCTTAGAGCCTTGCTGTGTTGTTGAGACTGGCTTTGAACTGCTATTCTCCTGCCTTAGCCTCCCAAGCTGCTGGGATTACAGGTGTGCACCACCACACCTGGCTATACTATTCCATTTTTTTTTAAAGAGAGAGTGAGAGAGATAGAGAGAGAGAATTTTTTAATATTTATTTTTTAGTATTTGGCGGACACAACATCTTTGTTTGTATGTGGTGCTGAGGATCGAACCCGGGCCGCACGCATGCCAGGCGAGCACGCTACCGCTTGAGCCACATCCCCAGCCCCTATACTATTCCATTTTAAACCTTCAGTTCTATAATTTTTAATTCGCTTGCCTCAAATACTCTTGAGAATTAGATGCACTGTGTATGAATAAATAAATATATACTCTTTTAAGAAAATTGAAAACTGTTTTTTTTTTGCTTTGTTTTGTTTTCTTTCCTATTTTTTTTTCAGTGCTAAGAATCAAACCCATGGCCTCTCATGTGCAAGGCAAGTGCTCTATCACTGGGTTACATTTCCAGCCTGCAAAATGCTTTTTTAAGTATAGAAGATAATCATAGGATGGCATGATAGTCTCCTTGACAGTGATCTGAGGATGAAACGTCCCCCAGCACCATAGTAGTCCTCCTATGGATTGTCAATCTCATTTTTAGAATCACAAACATCTTCAAGGCAGAATATAAAACTGGAGAGCTACCATATGCCCTGAGGTTCACCCTCTCCCCAAATCCTACCTTCTGAACAAGATGGCTGTTACAAATGACATGAAGTGTAAGAGACCTACTTCTCCATTAAAATATCCCCTTTTTACCAAATGTCAGGTGATGGATTAAGAATTCTAGAAGGATAGAATAAAATGTAGGTATTGGCAAGACATCTGGAGTGACATAATGAGTTACTAGAAGAGAGTTACAAATGAGTTATTTGGCCTTTCCTCCATCTTCTAGGAAACCTACTAAGCCTGTGGGGCTGGGGCCTGGTTCAGGAGCTTTACTTTCCTGGGCTCTTAAACATGCCTGTGAAACAAAGTCCAAGGCAGTCAGAGATGTGCAAGGACCACAGTGGGAGGAAAACAGCCCGGTTCCAGAACAAGTCAGAGTGATGCCCTTCTGTAGGAAAAGCCCTCTGCCTAGCATGCCACTTCCTGGCTGTATAATCTCAGGCAGAAGTCCTCAGTTTTCTCACTTTTATCATTCCATAAAAATAATGTGATTAAATTAGGACCCTTACAGCCTGTGATTAAACTAAATGAAACAGAATGGTGATCTCACATAAGCTGAGATTTTATTACATACATAGTATATTCATGAACCCAAAGCATCTGTGCTTTGTAGTTAGACATATGGATGACATCAATAAAATGAATACAAACGTGATTTTTGTGCTTATGAAGGGCAAAGAAATACTGATTTAAACAAAGCTGCTTAGGGGTAGGTGTGCTAAGATACTTGGGGTGAAATATCATGATGTCTGTGTTGCTTTGACATGCATCTCAAAACAAAAGGGTTTGATAGATGGAGAGAGGCATGGCAAGATGGATACAATTAAATAACACAAATATAGCAAAAATGCTAATTGTACAATCTAGTGTCTATGTACATGAGTTCACTGTACAATTCTCTGAAATGTCCTATAATTAGGAAATTCTGGAAAAGTTAAAATAGTTCTATTCAGCTGGACTTGTCAGAGGGTTAAATTAATGTATCCTATACTTCCATCAGGAGGTAATGTAGTGTTTATATAATTTCTTCCTCTTTGTAACTTACTGGGGGATAGGGATAGAAGTGATTTTTCTCTGGGTGGAAATTTTCCCTACATGCTTTGGGAAACATACCTAAAGCAACTGGTTAGTCTGGTCAATGTAGCTAAACCTGATGGTGGATTTGTCAAAGAACCTTCCCCTCAAAATAAAATCTTTCTCCCTTCTTCCCAACAATTTAAACATTGTTAGTGACATCATTGTCCTAGGTTGTGCATTATCAGGGACTGATGCCTAAAACATGGCTTGCCTCTAGAAAAGATCAAAGCCTAATAGGAGAGGTACCACAAAGGCAGGAAGAGGGTGACTATAAGGTACAGTCAAGCTATGGATAATGATGCTTTGGTCAACAATGGACCACATATATGATGATGATACCATAAAATGACATTGCCTAGTAACACTGGAGCTGGCTTAGTTTGTAAGTGCACTGTGATGTTTTCACAATAATGAGGTTTCCTAACAACACATTACCTACAAAGTATTCTCATCATTAAACAGTGTGTGACTATATTTGGAAAGGGAGTTTCCTGGGGAGACCGGAAGTACATTTGATGTAGCTGAGTTACAGAAAAGTGGAAAATAATGATATGAAACGTCAAAAAAAATAGAGTCCCACAAAGAAATTATTGGGAAGATTCCCTCTTTAATCTTTCAGGACATGCCAGAGTAACACATCAATCCAGATGAAGGCAGGCCAGAGATGGGAGAGAGCTCAGGGCCCTGGAAGGCTTAGGACAATGCCCTCCACTGGAACCTGAAAGAAGAGAAAGAGTGCCCTCATCTCAGAGGAGCCATGAATTGGCTGAGGGACAATCACATGAGTAAATTTGGTTAGCATTCTGTTGAGAGTTGAATTATGCCCCACCCCAATCCATATGTTGAATTCCAAATCCCCCAGAACCTCAAAATGTGACCTTGCAGGCTGGGATTGTGGCTCAGTGGTAGAGTGCTTGCCTAACACATATGGGGTACTGGGTTCAATCCTCAGCACCACATAAAAATGAATAGTAAGTAAAATAAAGGTATTGTGTCCATCTACAACTAAAAAATGTGACCTTGCTTAGAAGTCATCTTTACAGTAATTATCAAATTAAAATGAAGCTATTGTGACTAACTTTAATCCAATCTGACTGGTATCCTTAGAAAAAGAGGAAATTTGAACACAGAGAATGTCACATGAAGATGAAGGCAAACATTTGAGTGATAACTGACAAGCCAAGGAATGCCAAACATGGCCAGAAAACTACCAGAAATTAGGGAAAGGACAGAGAACAGATTTCCTAACAGCCCTCAAAAGGAACCAATCCTATCAACAACTTGATCTTGAACTTCTGGCCTCCAGAACTGTGAGACCATGTATTTATTTTGTTTTAAGCCACCCATGTTGTGTTACTTCATTATGGCAGCCCTAGCAAACTAATGAATGGGGAATCTTATCTTCCACATTAACTTCACTGTTCACTGTATTTATGTGTGGATAACATGGTGATAAAAGTGCTAGTTAACCAGAGGAGGCTGGCATTTCTTATCTTGCTAGGAACACTGAGGTGTTGGTGGGGAAGGGGTGACAAAGCAAAGGGGGCATTCCTAGCAGAAGTACTATTTCAGGTGACCTGTTGGGCTTGGGGAATTAGACACAGGCATTGGCCCACACAGGTATTACATAAGCGGATGGCATCAAAGTTTTAGCCTTGGAATTGTAAACAGCATAATAAAAGGGGAGGCCTCTCACCACTGGACACAGAGCAGCACATAATAATGAGGGTATGTGAATGATCTAGAACCTAGGTGAGAAATAAAGCTTTCTGAGATGTGACTTAACAAGAAGGCTGAGGTATAACTCCATGGTAGAGCACTTACCCAACATGCACAGTGTCCTGAGTTCCATCACCAGCACCACACACACACACTCACTCACAAACACAGCTAGTGCCAATATTATACAAATTCTTTGCTTGATATGAATTCTGTAGAATTTTTAGAATGTCTGATGTTTATTTTTGCCATTAAACTCTAACGTTAAAGGATTGTCCATAATATTTATATAACTATCCAACTCACTAAGAAACACTCTGGCTCCAGGGCCTCGATGCTTTTCTCAATGCCACAGAAAAGTTGTGACAAACCCAGACACAAGAAGTTCTATCCCGTCAATTCAGGTGCTCTGAATCTGTTGGTTACCCAGACCAGATGGGATGGAAACTCAGTGACAAGAGTACAAATGTAAATGGGTTTAAGCTGTTCAAAAAACATGTATGTGAAAATCTGTCCTTTAAGGCCTTAAAAACCACTTCAAACAGAAGTCAAAAGAGGCAGAGGAATCAATTCTGGCATGAAAACACTGACCCCCCCAAAATTACAGGTCAAGCAGATTGTTCTTCTTTGTAAAGTCTCATTTGGAAAGCACTGTAGAGTTCCCCCACTAACAGTGTGACCTTGAGCCACATAAAGTGGCTCAGTATCTAGCATATTAATGTTTCCATTTGTTAACACAAGTTTGCACAAAACCACATGCATGCATGCATGTGCTGAATCTGTGAGCAACTTACATGACCAACAATTGGAATCTTTGAGAATTTTCTTTACTTGATTCATCTAGAACAGACAACAGATCAATAAAGGGCCATGAAGAAAAGGTTAACAAAAAAAGCATAGCTCTTCTGGCTAACACTACCAAGGCAAGTGTCCTGTAGGGAGTAAGCAAGAGGACATAAAATGGGAACATGGGCAAGGCTGATAGCCAAAAACACTTTCCAGGAGTGCTGAAGTATGTCTCAGCCTGAGTTCTGCCTTCCTGAGAAAAGAAAGGCATCTGTCCATCTGGCTGCAAAGAATTTTCTTCCCCATTTCTGGCTGCTCTGTAAGGTTCTTCCATCTCCCACCTCCTCAATGTCACCTCCTGGAAATTTCATTGCCTGGATTTGTCTCAGAGTTATAGAAGTTGTGGCAATATCTCTCTTTATTTTGCATTCCAAGTCTAGGTTTGACAACCCAAAAGCCTCAGGGAACAGCAGAGCAGATAAAGCATGAATCAGGCAGATATAAAATGAAAGCCTTGAACATGGGCTTTGGAGAGCTGAATTAAAGCACTAAAATTAGATTTTGAGACACTAGAAAGCTAACCCCCAACTTTCCTGTGGTTTCTGGTTTAAAACCTTACTTTCAACTACCATCTGGGCCTCACTTCATTACTGGGATTGTAGCTTCAGCAGAGGACACCATTTTTCTGGTTAAAATCAGCTCCCTATTGCCAAGTAGAGCTCTTTGTGAAACTAAGGAAATTCCCAGTTTTCAGGATGTTTACAATCTAAAGATAATTGACCATCCTGAAACCAACAAATAATCAAATCCCACCCATTTTCTCAACTTTTTTTTTTTCTGACTCATTACATGGATCCAGTCATCTGCCTAAGGGCTCAAGCCTAAAGCCCAGGTTTCATCCTTGAGTCTCTCTGGTCCCTTATCCCATTTTACCCCAAATGCACAACCTGGATCTTGTCAGTTTCTCTAGCTTCTTCGTCTATTCCCTACTCTACACTATCAAATACTGCACCATCTCCCTCATGGTTCTTTTCATACCCAACATTGCTGAGTGTTTCTAAGCTTTGGTTCTGTTGAGATTTCACCTTATTCTATCTCACCACCACCACCACCCCTAAACACAGCTCAGGTGTCACCTCCTCTAGACAGTTTGCCCCATCTAGCTCCCAGGGTATGTTAGGAACCCCAAGTAGGGGTTTCCACAGGAATGAATACTTCATTCCTTATTGGACCACCCACAATAAGAAGGAGAACACAAGAGAAGGAAAACTGAGGCAGAGTTCACATCTAAATCCACAAGAATCTTTTTGGGAACTCCACGATTTTAAACTTTTCACTCCAAGTATTTTTGGAAAGAGTTTTTTCCTGTTATTCCATACCAACGGATTGAAGATAGGTTGAAACTTTTCCATGTCTGGCCAAAACCCAGTTGGTGATTTGATAAAAGACTAAATAGAAAGCCAAAACAAGCTGGCAATGCTTGTTAAGGACAAGGCCTCAAATGGAAATCAAATGGAATTACTTATACTTTTGTTAGGTTTAATCCATTTTTGAGAAAAATATACTTTTTTTTTTTTTCATGTCCAAGTTTTAATGGGAGCATAAATTTCCATATCTCTGGAATACATGCCCAGAAATATAATTGCTTGATCATGTGGTGATCACATATTTAATTCTATAAGAAACTGCCACACTATGTATACCATTTTACATGTAAAAGAAAGATGGAAAAGGAAACTAGTTTCTCATTTCCTCACCAGTATTTGGTGTTGTCACTATTTTTTTTTTTTATTTTAGCCATTCTGATAGGTGTGCAGTAATATCTCATTGTAATTTATTTGTTTATGTTTTGTTTTTGTGTACTGGGGGTTGAATCCAGGGGCATTCTGTCACTGAGCTACATCCCATCCCTTTTTAATTTTTTAATTTTGAGACAAGATCTCACTAAGTTTCCCAGTTTGGCTTCAAACTTATATCTTCCTACCTCAACCTCCCATGTAACTGGGCATCACTGTGCCCTGGTTCACTGTAGTCTTTTTAAAAATTAATTAATTTATTAATTTTACAGTAGAATGCATTTTGACATATAGTACACAAATGAAGCACATTCCTCTGGTTGTACATGTTGAACCCTCCTCTTCTTGTCCTTGGCTCAAGTGTCTTCCTTGTGAGAAAGCCTTCGCCAGCGCCTCAGCCAAGTCGAGGACCTTTCCTTTATGTTCCCTTTCTAGTGATAACCCTGTGATGGCACTTCCAACAACTATGCAGTACTGGTCAATTATTTGTCTGTAAAAAGTAACTTATAAGGTTGAATTCTATTAGTCACTTGTTCCCAGGTAGGTGGATCATAAGGGCTTGTGGAGTGAATGGATGAATAAAAAAGTGGAAATGTCAGTTAAAAATGAGTAACCACTCCATAAAGAGGGAAATGTAGAGAAGACATGTAATTTTCTTACAAAATGGTACCATGTACAAACATATGTAACATAAGGTAGGCAAGGAGTCTAGGTGTGTTCCTCCTAGATTCTTAAAAGAGATCCATATAGTTGAGAACAGATATCAGCAACTTTTTTTTT
>NW_026000249.1:30999989-31021665 GCF_001458135.2 Marmota marmota marmota
GGGGATAGTAGGGGATAGGAAAGGTAGCAGAATACAACAGTCATTAATATGGTATTATGTAAAAATGTGGATGAGTAACCGATGTGATTCTGCAACTTGTATTTGGGGTAAAAAATGGGAGTTCATAACCCACTTGAATCAAATGTATGGAAGATGATATGTCATGAGCTTTGTAATGTTTTGAACAACCAATTAAAAAAAAGCAAAAAATAAAATAAAATGAAAAAAAATAAAATAAAGAGTAAAAGATTTTGAACATTGGAAAAAAAAAAGTAATGGAATCTCTAAGAGGTAATTATGTCAGTTATGGGGGCTCCACCCTCATGAATGAATAAATACTGGTCTCAAGAAATGTGTTGGACTGGGAGGAGTGGATTCATTTCCAAGAGAGTAGATTGCTATAAAAAGAGTAAGCCTAATCCATCCTCATCTCTTGCTTCCTGTTTCATCATGTGATCCTTTCTTCCTTCAGCCTTTTCCCTTTTCATTTCCCTGCCATGTTATCATGTAGCTAGGGGGCCCTCACCAGGATGCTGTTGCTGTGTTATTTGAACTGTTCCACCACCAGAATTGTGAGACAAATAAACCTCTTCACTTTATAAAGTACTTAGCCTCTAATATTCCTGGGTTTTGTTCCCAGGAATAATTATATACCTTCTCTCCTAAATCAGCAACTTCTTCTGTCCTGGATCAATTACCACCAGCTCCCACTACTGTGCTAGTGTCTCCCATTTCCAACCAATCTTACTTTGGCCCAACATCTCCTTTCAGCTCTAACCCCTCCCCTCTGAATTACTTCATAGCACTTCTTCAAGAGTAATCTGTATATGCTGCCACTATTTCTCCACCTCCCATCTCTACCATTCTACTGAATTTGCTCTCGAATAGGATGTGAGTGACTTTCATGTTGTCAAATCCAATCTTGGATCAGTCTTTGTCCTTAAACTATTTGTTTTCTTAACAGCTTTTGCTCATGATCTCCTTCTTGCCCTACTAGCTTTCCTTTATTTCTGAGTCACACTCTTCCTTGTATTTGAGAGATTTCTCCCTGCAACTAAATGAATAATATTTTAAAACACTAGTTCATAATTTTTTTCTTCCTTTCTACCTTGTTGCTCCTTCTCAGACTCCTTTGCTGGCTCTATCACCTCTTCCCAATTTTTAAGTGTTGAAGAAACCCAGGACACAGCCTATGGACTTCTTTATCTTTTCTTTTTAAATTCCCAGTTAATATTATCCAAGCCCATGGCCTTAAAGCTTCAGACTTGATATATAAACTGTTTACTTATTTGTACCTTCAATATGTAATAAACATCTTACACTTAACTTGTCCTAAGTAAGGTGCTTGAATCTCCTCTCCCAAAACAATTGCTTTCCAGACTTTTCCATCTCAGTAATGGTACCACAATTCATCCATTTATTCAGGACAAAATCTAGGGATTGTCCTTGATTATTTATTTCTATGACCATTCTGCCCTCCAGTCAATACATCAGCAAGTCAACTCTACCCAAGTACAACCATTTCTTAGAATCCCTATTACTACCTTGGTCTAAGATGATACAATCTCTTCTTTGGGCCATTGCAATAGACTTGCAATCACTTCCATTCTTACATGTCTAAGATTTACACAGCACAGAGTATATTTTTAACTAAATAAAACTCAAGATATGTCTTTGTTCCAAATCTTTCAATGACTTACCTTACAAACAGGAGATCTCACCAGAATATCTAATATGTAGGGCCTCATATTATCCCCACTGTTACCTACATATCTTCCCTTACCACCCCTTCTTCATTTCACTCCACCATATTCTTTGAAAATGTATTCCCCATCTTATGGGCTTTGCAATAAATTGTCCCAATCTGCTGTAACACTGTTCCCTTTGATATTACATGTTCAGCATCACAGATCTCAGCTCACATCTCATCTTTAAGGAAGAGGCATCCTCTGACTGTGTTCTATGACCCCATCCTATTTTATTTGACATGAATTATTTATCACTAGCAGTACTTTGTAGGGAAATAAGTATCTATTTGGTTGGTTCATTGGTTATTTATTATGTGTCACACACATGCACTGGGCCATAACCTCTGCGAGGGTTGGAACGAAGCTCGTGTCATTTCCTGCTTTATCTCCAGCATCTGGCAAACAGACAACTTCAATAAATATTAGTTGCTGGCATGAAAGACATCAGGCAAGGCAATTAGTTCAGCTGGGAAGGATGAAAAGTAACTCATTTTGCAAAGAACTTATTCCATTAGACTCCTTAGAATGCATTTCTACTCAAAGTCAGATGAATCACAGAATTCATTTTAATGTTAATGTGACCACTTGATCACAGGTGTCCCTTAATTTTTTCAGCTCCTAATTTTCTGCTCCAAATGTCTTTTTTTAATTAAAAATTTAATATGAACTTTTACTTGGAAAAAAATTAAAGTACTAATGCAGAAGTGCAGTCTTCCACCTGGACAAGGATTCAAAACAGGCCCCCAAATAGTGACAGCATAATGTCAACTCTACAACTTGTCTACTTCCTGTCTAAAGTCTATAGAGTGCCCTGTAGTCCATACAACATCATTTTGGGCCCTTGTCAGAAAATTAAAGAGCTGCCTCTGCTGAAGGTCAGTTGAACACCTGCAATTCTAAAGTTATTTCAATGGTTTTATTAATTATTAATTCCCCTGCAGCATTTACATTTCTGTGTCTGTACTGTTAGATTGCTGAAAATAAAAACAGTCTATGGTATTCTAGCCACTTTCAATTTTTTTTTACAGATTAAATGTGCTTTAATCTGTATTTTAGCTTAAATAACATGCATGCACATGCATACACGTGTGTGTGTGTGTGTGTGTGTGTGTGTGTTGTGAAGTACTTTAAACAAACTCCCTGTACTCCCAAGCACTGGGCACAGCCCCAAAACTATATAATCCAGCTTTCCAAGCTGAAAGGTGAAACCACTTCTGCTGACAGAGGTCAATTCTATCTTGTTGAAGGAAGTATAATCCAGATCTGAGGAACCTTTAATCCTTGACAAATTCCTCCTAGACAAAGGAGCAAATCTTTTGTCAACTGAAAATGGCAATGTCACCACTCATATCCACAGTCTCTAAAAATACATTTTAAAGGTCTTTAGTGGCAAATTTCTAAAACCAGAAAATTATGTTGTCATAGTATGTTCTTTTATGCCTCTTTGTCCCTCTGGATTTATGTTTGATCCCACAAGCCTTTATTTCTGGAGCTCCTTTGCTCTGAGCAGTGTCTGCATAGGTGTCTCTATGTATATTCTAAGCTTTGTATCTACCATGTCCATCTTCCCCAATGTTTCCCCAATTCCTGCTGCTTATCTTATCTGATCAAAAAGCAAAGCCAATACATATTTACTGATTTTCACAATTTAAAGATTGATTTGTTGGCTTGGATGAGAATGTATAGACATTTGGGAGTCATCTTAGTAAAGGTGAGTTTTGAAACCACTGAGTTCTCCTGAAGATTTGTAAAAGTAGTAGAAACACAACACTACACAGAAAACACATTCAAGGAAGCCTATTTATTGGATTAGACCATTTGAATTGCAGGATCAGGAATCATGCTGCAGCTTTGGTCAAACACCTGGGTTAGAACTCTGTATGTTAGACATGTTTGGGAGGCCCATAGAAGAGGGTTCATACACCAGAAAGACATAAGAGCTCTCAAAGGCAATTGGTCAGCTTGGCCAAGATGCTTCTGATATTAATTACTTATCAATTCAGAAACATCAAACATGAATAAACACTGGTTTATTCAAATAAAAAATGGATCCCATTTGTAGTTCCAGCTACAAGAAAAAATTAAAATAAAAATCACCTTCTCAGAAAATATAATTGAGTTACACATGAGAAAAAATGTTTGACTTTGCTAGTAATTAAAAATAAAAAGCCACAATTTTTACTTGTCAATTTGAGGAAGACTGAAAAAAAGGATGATATTAAATGCTCCCAACAGTGTAATGAAACAAAGCTGCTGGAGGAATAATTGGGAAAGCACTTGAGAAAAGCAATTTGGCAGCATCTGTCAAAAACTTCAAAATCTCCATATTTTTAAATCAGAAGTTATTACTCTATGATTCAATTTGAAGGAAATAACACCAAATATGGAAAAAAGTAATTATGCCTAAAGATATTGAGTACACTGTCATTTATAACAAATATACAAACACAAAATACATTATGTCCTATAGTCTGATATAAGTTCAGTAAGTTATGATGTGCCTTATTTGATTTTACATGAATTATGTTCATGAAGACAGTAATAATATGGAAAATGGTTATGTTGTAATATCAGATGAAAAGATACAAAATTACGTTTATGAGAAGACTACAAATATAAATGTGTGGCACAGGTTCTCATGCACATGCGTATGTATGTGTGGGCATGCGCGCGTACACACACACACACACACACACACAGAACCAAAATAAATGTATGCAATAAGACTGAAATAAAATATTCCTGAATGTTAACAGTAGATATCTATAAATAATAGTAGTTTAAAATGAACTTATAAAAATAATTTGTCCAGGAGTGTAACACAGTGGTAGAGTACCTGCTTAACATGTATAAGGTTCTGGGTTACATCTCCAGCAACACAAACACACACACACACATACACTCATACACACACATACACACATTACCCAGAATTAGTCATCAGTCCCCAAGCTTCTATCTTGTCATAATACCATTTTGGACAATTTAATTTACTGGAATACTTCTAGAACTCTCTATATAAATGATCAACTTTTTCTTCAAAATTTAGACATTTTAGAGTTCTAAAATTAAGCATTTAGAGTAACATAATTGCAAAACTTCTCTATAAATCAGTCTATCTTCCTTTATATTGCCACTAAACTTCCCTATTTCAGAAAAAAAAAGTGGATGCAAGTAAATTGATAGCAATGCTTTCTCAAAGGTCAGCTATATACCAAATTAAATAAAAATAAATTCAACTACTTGATATTTTATGAAATTTACTTCAATTATAACCTAATGATCAGACTGGGAATTGGAGAGAAGAAGGCACATTATTTTTTCAAGGCTAGGGAGCTGTTTCCCTTAATTGTGTTTTCTTTAACACCACCAATACATCTTTATTAGATTACACTGTAAACTTTAGAATTTAATAACATTGTTTATATTATGCTTTCTAAACTGATGAATATAATGTAATTATTGCTCACCGATTAAGGGATTGAACTTGGCATCTCTATCTGTAACTCCAGGCTCAGGGTTTAACAAAAATGCCCTGGGCATTCACATAAAAACCAACTAAGGAGAATACTTATTACATGTTAAATAAAATATATATATATTTTTTTTCCATGCAAATATACACAACATTATATATATATATATATATATATATATATATAAACATATATATGCATACACTGAAATATACATAAAATATTTCTTTAACATAAGTAGTAATGTGAATATTGAGGTTTTTTTTTATTTTGCAAGCATATATGTCTATATATATGTATATATACATTATATACATAAGCATATAATCTATACACATATGTAAAATATTATTACCACATATCTGTTATTTAGGATAATCTTTTTTAGTGATGGATATGTTTTACCTTTATTGGTCTCATGAGTGTCATTTACAAGTGGAAACTAAAAAGTGTGTCCAAATTTCCATTTATTTTGCATTTCATTCCTGGAAGCTCACCTATTTCACACTATCTCTCAAGACTGCCTATTGTCAGGGCCATCATCCAGAAAATAATCACCTCAAACTATAGATGGATAAACAATGTTTTGATGAATGAGTTTATCTCTACCAATGAGATCTTATTTGGACTTTGGGCCTAACTTCACAGAGGAGGCTTAGTTTTGATTATTAATTAAACAATCAAGATGGTCCAGAGTTAGCTTTTTTAAAGGAAGGGGGTGGTGCAGTTTGGCATGGTTCATGGATCCCATGTCTCTATTTAGCCTTTGGAAGCCTAAGTAAGATCAGAACTAGGTCAGCTTCAGGCAATATCTTATCTGAAGAAGCTGAGCTGGCTAAGTGTTTTGCCAATGGATCTCTTGCAAACCCAACTATCTGGGAAATGCATATGAGAGAAGCAGACAACCCCAAAAGCCAGGCACCTCTACCCTCATTCCAGAAGGCAACATATAATAATGACTTTCTAGGTACCCCTGTACTATGAAAAATCCAATAAATCATTGTAAATCATATCTTTAAATCTTAAGAAGTTGATCCTAAAAGGTAAACACAGAGTTCCCATTATGACCCAGCAGTTATGTCTTTAGTTATATATCCAAAAGAAATGAAAACATGCCCATACAAACACTTGCATACAAATGTTCATGGCAGCACTACTTATAATAACCAACAACATCTCAGGAGTTTATTGACTAATGAATAAAGAGATTATGATTTATCCCTACAATGGGATAGTATTCATCCTTGAAAAGAAATGAAGTGCTAATATATGCAACAACATGGATAAACCTAGAAATCATGGTAAATGAAAGAAGGTAGGCACAAAAGGTCACTTATAGTATGATTCATTATGGTTTGGATAGGTGTGCCCCAAAAGCTCGTGTGTGGGAAAATGTAAGAAGGTTTAGAGGTGAAATGACTGGGTTGTGAAAGCCTTAACCTAATCAGTGAATCGATTCCCTGATAGGATTAACTAGGTGGTAAGGGTAGGCAGGTAGGGTGTGGCTGGAGGAGGTGGGTCACTGGGGGCATGCTTTGGGGGTACATATTTTTTCCCTGGTGAGCAGACCTCTCTCTCTCTCTATCTTGATTATCATGTCTGTGCTGTCACGCCTTTCTGTCCTGATGTGCTGTTTCACTTTGAACACAGAGCAATGGAACAAGGTGTCTATAGACTGAGATCTCTGAAACCATGATCCCCCAAATAAACTTTTCCTCCACTGATTGTTCTCGTCACGTCTTTTGGTCACAGCGATAAAAAAATCTAATTAAGACATACAGTATGAGCCCATTAATATGAAATGTAAATTATCTATCTACACCCCTGGCAACCACTAGCTTGCTTTCTCTTTCTAAAGAATAGACAAAGCAAGTTAGTGGTTGGTTGCCAGGGGTACAGATAATGGTGGTGACAGCCAGGAATGGGGAATGACTGCTAATGGGTATGGGATTTCCTTTGGGGGGAACAAAAATGTCTGAAAATTACATTAGGGTAATAGTCATATGATCGTGTGCATATATAAAAAATCAATGAATCGGACACTTTAAATGAGTGAGTTCTATGTGGATGACAAATCAACAAAGCTATTATTTTTTTTAAATCTTAGGAATGTTAAATTTTGGACCTCAAAAAGGACAATTATTAGTATTATTACTTCTTTAAGTTATGTGTTGGTTTTAATAAAAGATGTTGAAGAAGTGCTGTTGATGCCCCATTCATATTCCCTCCTCATGTACTTTTATGGGCATCCATTGCTTCCTTGAACCTCCCTGATTCTTTGCCCAAAAGCTTTTTTCTGGCTACAGGTGCCATTGGGCCACTAAATCGTGCAGTTCCTTCACACCTCAGTGGAGATAACTGAGGAATATCCTACCCTCCAGTTCCCCAACAGGATTGAACTCCAGGCTTGAAAACATACGTTTCTCCATTCATTTCCTTGCTTGCCCCACCTCCCTTTTCCACTCCCCACTCCCCTACTGGTACAGCTGGACTTAGCTCCCAAATACATGACTTGCATCCAAATCCTTGCCTCAAGATCTGCTCCTAGGAACACTGAAACCAGGATACATTTTACTTTTTTTCTCTTCTCAAGTAATATTCTTTTCTTACACTACTAGAAAGATCTGAAATGACTGTTGGTCAAGTCATTAAAAGAACCCTTCTGTAGTTTTCTGTTTAGCCAACACAGAGAGATAGATTTTAGAATTAGATTGTATTGATTTGTATTGGCAAATAACACTGAGTTTCTCTAATTCACCATAATTGCAGTATATGTTTCAATGAACTGAGGCTATAGACCAGGCTACATAGGAAATATGGTAGCCTTTGGAGCAGTGATCTTCAGAGGCCCTGCCTCACCTGGGGCTCAGTCCATAAGATTCTGAGACCTCAGCCTTACCAGTGTAGGAAAAAAACAGTAGCATAATGGCAATGTCTCCAGCCCATAGAAACACTATAAAGGGTTTCGGGGGAACAGAGCAGGAACACTGAGACTGGCAGAGACTAGCACACAGAAGGTTGCAGAATCAGCCAAGTGTTAGTGAATATTCTATGTCCTCTAGGACTTAGTGCAAATGATGGCCCAACTCTGAGGGTCAGAAAAATATATGTCATGGAAGTGCTGTCATCAAGCTATCAAAAGCACAAAATGAGGACATTTTGTTGGAACTTCCACATACTAAATTTTTGCTAAAGGTTGGTGAGCATAATCAGATCCTTTCTGAGAACAATGAGTCATATGCATTAGCAAAAACAAGATGTCAACTAAAAAACAAAAACTTTAAGATGGAAAATGGTATACTACCATTGTATTTGAGGTATTTACTTATTTATTTATTTAATTCATTTATTTTGCAGTACTAGGGATTTAACCCATGGGTGCTCTTCCACTGAAGTACATTCCCAGCCTCTTTTTTTTTTTATTTTTTGAGACAGGGTCTCACTAAGTTGCCCAGGCTGATCTCAAACCTGCAATTCTCCTGCCTTGGCCTCCCAAGTAGCTGCGATTACAGGCATGTAATATATTCTACATGTAATATACAGGCATGTAATATTAAAGGCATGATATATTTTTTTCTAATGTATGCTGTCTTCCTGATATATATTTTAAATGACTTTGCTGATCTGAAACACTTAGGATCAAGTGTACTTCACAAATGTGAAATTTTCAGACTGAGGTAAGACAATGAATATGTACATATTATCTAATAACCCTAGCAAGAGCTGAGACAACCACCCTATAATCATCTGCATTATTATGTCTGCATTAAAATATGGCTAGTTGTAAACTAAACACATCAGTTCTGGTCAAGTTTTGCTTGAAACTCCAGAAAATACTTTCCATTTTCAGAGCTCTAGGGATTGTGGAAATGCAGATAAGGGACTGTAGCCTGTATTATGGTGGATTAGAGCCACAGCTGCTATCAAACAACTGCTGAGTATGTGGATGTTGAAAATGGGATTAAAAAGAATCAGGGAAAATAAAGACACTCCCTTTACTACCAATATAATTTTCCTGGCCAACAAGGTGGGGTTCCAAAACAAGTGTACCTAAAAGACACCCTCTAACCCATCATAGTAACAATATTAAAATAACCCTGAAAAGAGGGACAGCATAGAAAGGCCCAAATGCAATTCAAAGTTCTCAATTTATTTCTCCAGGAAAGATTTAATGACCAATAAATATTTATTTTGAGCATACTATGTACCAGGCACTATGAGGAGGGTGAAGAAGATACAGTACTTGCCCTCTGAGCCATTATAACAGGGAAGGCAGAAAAGATGCAGAACAAGGTGCCATAGTAAGGAAAAACTAGGAGATGCAATGTAGTTTGCATGCAGCTGTCCCAAATATTATGCATGCAGCGTGCAGCTGACCCCCCCACCCCCGCAAAAAAATGAGTTATAAAATAAATCCAGAAGATTGATCAAAAGTCAGACTCAAGTTTGGGGCTGACAAGAAAGAGACCTAGGAAGAGATTCCATATGGGAGAAGACAAAGTACAAAAGCCAGAGACCTTGTGGTAGGTAATTCAAAAACTTGAAAATGGCCAGTGTGATGGCAGAGCCAAAGGCAGAAAATAGCAGAAGACAAATCTTTCAAGTTAGGCAGGGGTCAGGTTTATTTTGGGGTGAATAGGAGATTACTGAAAGGTGAAATAGAAGAATAACCTCAAGAGGTTTACATTTTTGAAAAGTTGACCTTCTAGGAGAAACATATGGAAATGCACATACCAGGCTGTTAACATAGATTGCCTCAGAAAGGTAGGGAAGGGACAAAGATCAACAATTAGTTATTAGCTTTCTTTTGAATAACTTCATTTGCTTCACTTCTGACAATATTTTATGACTTAAACATGGTTTTATCATTAAAAACAAACTGTTCTCACTTAAGTATGGATTAAATGGATAAACCTTGAAGACACGGTGCTAAGTGAAATAAGCCAGACGTTAAAGGACAAATACTGTACAGCTCCACTCATATAAGGACCTAGAGCAGTCAAATTTATAAAGACAGAAAGTAGAGTGGTGTCTGTCAGGGGCTGTGGGGAGGGAGGAATGGGGAATTCGTGCTTAAGGGGTAGAGAGTTATTGTTTGGGAAGATGCAAAAGTTCTGGAAATGGATAGTGCTGATGGATGTACATCAATTTGTATGTGCTTAATGCCATTGAACTGTGTACTTAGAAATGGTTACAGTGGTAAATTTTATGTTATGTATATTTTACCACAATAAAAATTGCATGGACTAAAAAAGGGCTAGAGTTACCGATGGAGTACAGATGAGCAAACCGATAAACACAGTGTTGCAAATGAGGAGCCCCAGATCCAGAAGGGGCATGGAGATAGTGAGGTAGACAGGTACAATTTATGTTTTGAAACTTGAACTAACAGGACTTTAGGAACCATAGAAGAATTGGGCTGGGGTTGTGGCTTAGTTGTATAGGTGCTCACCTAGCACATTTGAGGCCCTGAGCTTGATCCTCAGCACCACATAAAGATAAATAAATAAAGGTATTGTGTCCACCTAGAATTTAAAAAAAAAATACTAAAAAATAAATCATAAAAGAACAGAACTAAAATAATTGTGTCTTGACTTGAGTTGGTCCAAAAACAGACCCTGAGATTAGGATTTGGGTATAACTAATTTATTTGGGAAGGGATCTCAAGACTCCCAAGTGGGGGTCTGTGAGAAAAGACAAAGGAAGGCAGTCACTAAAGAGGGCAGCCTCAAGTGGATTGCCATTGTGGGTAATTATAGGGGCATTTGGGAGGCAGCATGGAACACACTTCAATTATTCTGTGTAGGAGGTGAGGAAGCTGGGTTATCTACCCATCACATATCAGTCATAGGCTGACAGTTGCCCCTAGGTGTCATTAAGCTCATCCCCACTGCTAGTCTGCCCTGTGTATGAGCTAAGAGGGGCTTCAGTGGGCAGAGAAATTCGTAAGACAAAGACCTGCAGCAGACAGAAGCCATAAGTCCACATATATAGGAAATGAGTGCCAAGGGGAGCTAGTGGGACCCCAACAATGTCTACTACAAAAGTCAAGGCTCTTGGCTTGAAAACTGGCTTAAAGGTGGTTCCACTTCCCAAAACAGGAAACAAGGCGAAGCAAGTAGGGGTGGGCAGAGGAAGAGAGCTGGCAAAGGAGATTGAATGAACAGCTAAAGACTTAAGAGGGAAACAGGAAACTGGCATCAGGAGTGATATGAAGAGTTGATGTTTCAGAATATCCAATGAATAAATAGCATGAGAAGCTGCAAAATCTTTTCTTAGGTTGTGGGAACTATTTTAGAAAAGAATATTAGTTAAATAACAGTTTATGAGAGTGGGGGAAAGTGCTGGGGAGTGATATTGGCCAAAATACATTGTGATATTGTATGTATGTATGAATATTTAACAACAAGTAACACCATTACAAGTATAATACACCAAAAATGTGAAAATAAAAACACTTTATGGGATACAAACACCCCTATGCTGCACTATAGAAGCTTAGATGCCAAAGATTGAGAAAATAACATTCAACGAAGCAACAGTATGAGATAAATATCAGCTCTCAGCCTGGTTTTCCACCCTTTGTTTCTTACTGACTGTCCACACTGAATGTATAAATGATTAAAAAATTATTCACAAACCATATTACAGGAAAAATGTATTTGTTAAGGGGAAAAAAACCTAATATTGCCTTTCTCATCACATGGACAAGAATTATACATAACCAAGGTCCTTTAGACATATCAGACATTATTGTTATATTTTGCACATGTGTATTTTTTATTCTTCACATATAGCTGCAATTATTTTAGTGGCAAGATTCAATAAGCTTTCACTTTAAAAATTACCCACAGACATCATTTTTCACTGTCACCGAGGTCTTCATCTAATGTATTTGAAAACTGTTGAAAAACAGTGCTAAAAATTTATGTATAGAATGCATTAATTTGAAGACTGGTTTGAATTCTAAGTGCTAATACTTTTATAAAATCCCAATTTTCTATGAAAAATTATTCAAACAACTTAACATATACACACACATATTCATTGGAAATTTAAAATTCACTAATGCTCTTAATTTTAAAGATCAGTTTTAATTTTATTCTCAAGCAATCTTTAAACCTACAAACTCCTTCCAAAGAATTTAGGTATGGGAAAAGAAAACCGGATTTAAGAGATGTGTTTGCTGAAATACACTTTAAAAGAACACAGTAGGAAGGGGGAAAAAGTGCTTTCTTATCTCTATCAGCCTCTCATAGTTTTGTGATCACAATCTAAAACCCAGAAATAAAACAAGCACAAGCTCCAAATGATTTTTCTTCTACACGCAAATGCTTCTGCCAGTTCTACCTTCCTGTCATCTCTTTGTAATTTTCCCCATTTCTCAGACCTGTCCACTGAAAGCTCAATATTGTGAACTGGCAGGCTGATTTATCTACAGAAAACTCATTTTCCCCTTGGACACATTCTCCATGAAATCAGAGAGAAAAGAACAAAGGGAGAAAAACAGAACACAGGCAGTGCATGTTGGATGCTCTGCTTTTTATCAAGCAGGACCATGTGATTTCCTTTCAGCTCTGCCCACTCCTGTGCTCAGCCTGATTTCTGATAACATAAAAGGCATATGTGATAGTCTCCTTACCCCTCCTAAGGCCAGAAATATCACATGAACTATGAATAAAATTTTTAAAAAGCTAGCAGAGGATCAAGCACTTGGAAACCAAAATCAAAGTGATCTTAGCATCCTTTCTAACTTTGTCCAAAGGGAAGATCTTTCATGGGACCAAGAGGCTTCTTTCATTTGAAAAGTACATTTTTTTACACAGTGATATATGGACACATTATTTCGTATGTCTGTGTGCACACATGCACATCTAGCTGGAACTGTTTCCTGATTGTTCTTTCCTAGCATCCAGCATGTATACAGCATTCAGTTAATGTTTTCTAAATGAAAGTGGCAGACAGATAGAATGGCATAATGCCATCCAAACTTTGGGTGGACAGAAAATACAAAGAGGCTGAATAACAAGACTAAAAACCATTCCATAATTTCCTTTTATAGACATGTCCATAAATAAGGTGCTTTTTTCTTTTTCAATCCAAGAACAGAATCCTCAAAATGCTAGACAGCATAATATTAAATAATAGCCTAGCTCCATGAGGTTTGGTTTGGTGAGGCATGGGAAGAACAGGATTGATATCTATCTATCTATTATCTATCAATCTATCTATCTATAGCTCTAGCTCTCTCAGTTTTCTGTGCAACATAACAAAGTGCTGTCCTTAATAAACTCCAAATAATGCTGAATTATAGTCTCTGCCTTTTTTCTAAGTTTTTCTAATCATCTTCAAGAAAATGAGCCGGGCGGAGCACAGTGGTGCACACCTGTAATCCCAGTGACTCAGGAGGCTAAGGCAGGAGGATAGCAAGTTCAAAGCCAGTGTCAGTAACTTAGCATGGCCCTAAGAAATTTAGCAAGACTCTGTCTCAAAATTTTTTAAAAAAAAAGGTCTGGGGTGTGGCTCAGTGGTTAGGCACCCCTGGGTTCAATCCCTGGTGAAAGAAAGAAAGAAAGGAAAGGAAGGAAGGAAGGAAGGAAGGAAGGAAGGAAGGAAGGAAGGAAGGAAGGAAGGAAGGAAGGAAGGAAGGAAGGAAGGAAGGAAGGAAGGAAGAAGGAAGGAGGTGAACCAGCAGGTATAGTCTATAGTAGACTCCTTCCTGCTTCACATTGCTGGGTCCTAGGCACCTTGCTTTGGGTCAATTCCCCATTCTGCTGTATATCATATTTTTTGCAAGAGACTGCATCCAATTTTAACACATGCCTCTATGTAGAATCTTTTTTTTTTTTTTCGGTACTGGGGATTGAACTCAGGGGCACTTGACCACTGAGCCACATCCCCAGTCCTATTTCGTATTTTATTTAGAGCAGGATATCACTGAGTTGCTTAGCACTTCGTTTTTTCTGAGGCTGGCTTTGAACTTGCAATCCTCTTGCATCAGCCTCCCCAGCTGCTGGGATTACAGGCATGCGCCACTGTGCCAAGCTTCTATGTGGAATCTTGAGGACTCAAAGTATAGAATTCCCGCCTTTCTCAATCGGGCAGAGAGGCCTATCAGTAATCTGTAAACTTAGACCATGTAATTCTCTCTTCTCTGTCCAATTGTAAAGCCAATGGCTGATTTAGTTTAAAAACAAAACATATCATTTTCCTGGCTCTTAAATTGCTTGTTGAATCACACAAAAGATTACATCTCAGGATATGCTGATTCAAAATGTTATGGATAGGGACTGAGGGTGAAACTCAGAATTTAGCATGCATGCAACCCCAGGTTTGATCCTCTAATCATAATAAGGAAGGAAGAAAGGGAGGGAAGGAAGGAGGGAGGAAGGGTGGATTATGGTCACTTTCAGAAGTAGAATCAAAGATTACCTGTCAAAAGCCCATGGCACATTATCTCCCAGTCACAATCATCTATCCTTCCAGTTCACTTGCTCAAAATCCTCCAATGTGAAAGACCTTCAACCAAAAATCTCAAATCTATTAACCTCTCCATTTGAATTGCCTAACCAGCTAGCTCATTCACAGTCTCACTTTCTTCCTTGTCCATGTGAAATTCTATAGCCCATTTTTATAATAATGTTCAGTATCTTCAACTCCCTGTGAGAATTCCTATAGGAATATGCATAAAACGGTGGCAGGACTAGGGAAAGAATAGAGGTAGACACCAACAATGGTATTTTTCCAAGAACCCAGACTCTAAGCTAAATCCAAAATGGTGGTCTGGGATAAATGGACAACCCCCAACTTCTCTATCCAGTCTTCACATATTAATGTTGTCTGTTTCATCATTTCTACCTTGGACACATTGCCACAACTTTCTCCAATGAAGAAAACATACATATTTGTAAGCATTTCCACATAAAAGGCTCTACTTTCAGCCCTAAGTCCACCCACAGAGCGGTGAGAAAAGAATTGGATTTCCTGAGCATGTTTGAGCCACTGTAGTAATCAGCCTTCACTTTCCACCCCTGCTCCTGGGGCTCTCAGGAAGTCAAAGAGAGGTTATATAGAACTGATGAGGTTATGCACCCTCCCCAGATCCTAATGGCTTCTTGTATCCTTGATGAAAAATACCACATCCTTTAATGGCTTCCGCCTTCAACTGGCCAAAGCTGCATGATTAGAACATTTTGTGATAAACGGAACAAAATGTCTTTCAATCAATGTCTCTCTTGATTAAAGTCCCTGGGAAGCAGCGTTGAAGAGAGTTTTGCATGTAGAAGCTTCACCAGAGCTCAAGCTGTGTAAAGTAAGGGAAGTAGGATTGAGCAGAGGGGTGAAATGAACTGCTATGCAGTCACAATAGGGAAATCAGTCAATCTTATAGGGAGCTCTGAAGCTGAGGTGGCCCTTCAGAGTTGTCCTGAGTTGAGGCAATGAAGCCAGGCCTTCGTGTACCCACACTGGCTGCAGGGTGCCTCCAAGGAAGAGTCATGCCCTTTGGTGAGTCAGTTCCCTTCAGTCAAGGGCAATATCCAGAGAAGGTCTCAATTGTGAGCCAGTGGCAGTGTTAACAGTCTTAGCAGGTCCAGAAGGGGGCTCCAAGAGGCCTATTACAGTATACATTACACTGCCATTTTAGGGTCAAGAGAAAAAGAAAGAGTAACTTGAAATTTCAATACCCTATATATGTTAAATTATGAATTTAAATTTTAACTACTTAAAGCTATATTTGAAGGAAGAATATTTGAACTGGAAGATAATATCTCCAATAAATCCTATAGTCAAATCTTCCTTCAAGGGCTGAGGCCCTTGAAGTGAAGCTACCATCTTCTTCATGTCTTTCTCAGACCCGTCAGCCCTCAGGGCATTCACCTGTGAACACATCTGCTTCCCTCTGTTTGACGTACACCTCAAAGATGGGCACATATATTACCCAACCGTATATCCTCACATCTAGCCCAGTGTCTGGTAAATAATGCATCTGACAAGGGTTTAATGAATAAATGAATCAAAAAAATGAACAAATGGGGGCCAGGGTTGTGGCTCAGTGGAAGAGTGCTTGCCTAGCATGCGAGAGGCACTGAGTTTGATTCTCGGCATTGCATAAAAATGAAAACAAATAAAATAAATGTATTGTGTCCAACTACAACTAAAAATGTACATATTTTAAAAATGAACAAATGTATTTCCCCCTGCAAAAATAACAAGATGGGAAAACACATTGGATGAAATAAGGACGATTCATTTTAGTATACAGCATTATGTGTGCTTATCAGCAGTGTTAACAAAGGCTATTTGATTTTGACTAACTGACATGGCATAAAAGGGCTATTCTGAAACAGTCAACTGTATCTTACAGTTCTCCTAAATAAATTAAATCTATCACAGGATTTGAATGCAAACTACAGAGGAAATTAAAATGCAAAACATGAAACAGCTGTTTAATCAGCTGTTATAATAGGCTGTGGACAAAGGCTATATTTATGTCTTATCTAGATGAGTAGAAATAATTAATCATAGAAAATGGTTCGTTACAGGGTTATTTTCTTTTCTTTTCTGCATTGAAACACAATAGTCATCTAATTAATGATGCCAAACTTCTAGAAGCACAGGATAAATGGTATCCAATAAATTGAACACTGCTATAAAAATATATGTTCCTAAATAAACAATGGTAAGGCCTAAGGTGGTACTTGCTAAAGCCAGTTTTTCTGCATGTAGTAGAGGGCAAAATTTACTCACCACCACTAAGGTTTTACAAAACTGAAGATATTTGTAATTTCTGAAACCTGTAATTAAGTGAACTCCAATTATGAACTGGTGAAGAATCATGGTATTCTTTGTGCTATGCCAGAGGTGGAGAAAATGTTGGCTTCCTATTGTAATGTTTAAGAAGCCACGATTAACAATTCACCATAAAATAAATTGCTAAGACTTGCTTGGGGTGACAATTTGCTATAAATGTTAAATACCTTAAAAAGAAATCCCAAAATTTATTTCAGGGAATTTTTCTAAAGAAATATCTGGAATTATACACAACAATTTAGGTTCATAATAGCTTTGTTTAAAATAACAGAAATTTGGAAATAACACAAGTGTTCAGCAATAGGAGACTGGTCAAGTTATAAAATAATCATGTGAATTAATATTATAAAGCTATCAAGATCATATGAGAGAGGAACATTTAAATGTGACTAACAATTCATAGAATTTATTATTTTTAAAGAGATACCAATGAGTAGGGCAAATAAAATATATGGTTTGCATAAAGAAAATAATTATAAGAGTGGTTATTTTGTGGGTTTCAATTATGGATGATTTTCATTTTTTCTTGCCATTTTCTGTAATTTAGAGATTTTCACAATAAATATCTATTATTTGTGCAATATGTGTTACTAAAAAAATTCCCATCTCTCTAAAAAATTTCTTCAAACCATAAATCACCAAGATGAAATGTGATTGCATCTTTTATTTATATCAGTGGATTTTCTTCTTCAAAACTTTTGAGAGAATTTCAGTTATTAATTAATTTGATTATTAACTTTTTACTTTGTCCTTCTGGAAAAGATGACCTGTCTTATAACAAAACCCCACCCAAGAGCTCATAGCTTTAAGAGAAAACTGGAAAATAACTCAAAGAAGTGTGACATAAAAAAATATATATAATTATGAAGACACAATTTAAGATGGAAACACAACTGAGTTTAAAGGAACAAAAAGTAGCCCAACCCCAAAAGATGGGGTTGGGATCCCAAATACAATACAAAAGAATTGCTAGAAACACTGGAGAGGTTAATTGAAAGGAAGGGTTATTTAGGGTATAAGGAGAACAAATAAAGCTAAGGACCCATTAGGACACCTTTGCCATTCTGCAATTCTGATAAATGTTGAGAAGAAGCCAGAATGAAAAAATGACCTAAGTAAGAAATGACTAACATAAGATCAAGAGCTTAAACTTTAGACATGAAGTGGAAATTAACTAGAATATAACAATTAAGATGCATTTTATCAGAGAGTGTAGTAAAATGACTACATTTGAAAGGTCAAGCCTACCTGAAGACTCTTTCTGATGGTGTACCTTCTGTCACAAAACAAAAGGTTTCAATGACAGTTTTTATATAACAAATAGATAAAGTCTGTGTCTCAGATTGCTCAAGTTATGTGTTTATAACTTGGTAAACTGGGTCACAGCCCTTAGCATGACAATCAATCCCTCCCTCCCCCACCCGTTTTTTTCTTTTGGTACTGGGGATTGAAACCAGGGGTGGTGTTTACCACTGAGCCACATCTCCAGCCCTTTTCATTTTTTTTTTTTTATTTTGAAACAGGGTCTTGCTAAGTTGCTTTGGGCGTCTCTAAATTGCTGAGGCTGGCCTCAAACTTGTAATCTTCCTGTCTCAGCCTCCCAAATCACTGGGATTACAGGCATGCACCACCATCTTTGTTTTTATGTCTTAAAAATAAAGAAGAATTTAAACATAGTTAAGTCTTCCTATCCCCATTATAAAACTTCAGAACGAAAACATTAATTATTGTTTGTAATATTTCTCTTCTGAATGGGCACTCGGTAAAACGGTGAAGAAAGCCAAGTGAGTGAAGACCTTCTCCTCCCCATTCTTGCCTCCTTCCACCCTACCCCATCCCTTTCTCTTAAAACCTTCTTTGGGCACTAAGGGTAACCAAGTCACTACAATCAGGTGATCATCTTTGAACCTTTTTCTGAATTTCTATCCATGTCTTGGCTTCCTTGGTGTTCAGGCTCTTAACCACCCATAAATTAGCATAAATTTTCAGTGGCTCCCTATTTCCAACCACAAGAACTTTTCAATTTGCTTTTCAATATCTCACTTTCTGATCCTGCCTTTCTTTTACTAACTTTATTACTCATGTCTCCTTATCCTTCTATTCTAACCAGATGGGACTTCCTACTGTTGTATTAATATAAATATTATCTGTTAACTGGAGTCTTTGGCCTTATGACTTACAGTTTTCCTCCCATCTTTAAACCTCTGTTTCTTTCTCTACTCAGTCAAACATGGACTGCTTTTTAGGACTGCTAAATTCCACTCTCTTGGGGCTGGGGGTGTTCCTTGGTGTAAGACCCTTACCTAGCACATACAAGGCCATGAATTCCATCCCCAGCACTGCAAACTTACTTAACTAATTTAATTCCACTACCTTGATAAGAACTTCTCCAATTCTGGGGATTGTCACTGATGTCTTTTAACTCTTGGGTCCCACAATTCAGAACTCCATGATATGCTATTTTCCACTGTTCCTTATTCTTTGTGTGTCCTAGCCTTGTGGCTTCTGCTGCATTTTAGGTTTCCACTTGGTCTTACTCTTCTTCTACAGCTCCCTTCATGCTAACTTTGGAAACATTGCTAACTGGATCTTGGCCTTCTATGATGTCTTATTTACCAAACTGACTAAGGGGGGCTGAACATGGATACAGTTTGTGAACATGAAAGTAGGACCAGGTGATCTTAACTAGTAGGTAAAAATCTAAAGATGTCTTTTATCTTCAGACACCAGTAATTTTTCTAAGCAAAACAAAACACTTTTAGCTCAAAAGAAGACTATTACTTGGATGTTCAAAATCAAGAAGGAATATTATATTACACCCTTCTCTTAGGGGAAGTAACTTTTATGCAGACAGACTAGTAATAAGCTAAGCCTAACAAACTCAAGGTCTGTGCAAAATGGCAATGCTGCATGTTTAATCAGCAAATCTCCAAAACATTCTGTTGTAGGGATGAAAACAGTGGTTCCTCAGACACACAACACCTCTGAGCATTGGCCTCTCATTTTGGCTCATTTTTTTGGACCTAGAAGTGTATTTGATCTTCCAAGTTTCCAGAGTCCCCTCAGTGAAATAGTGCCCAGTAACTTATAAAACTAACAATGTTAACATTTATTGAATAATTTGGGAGTTATCACCAGGGCCATGTTCCCACATTATAAGTAAGGATCCTGAGGCTGAATAAATAGGTAACTTGCCCAATCTGCATATTTAGGGGCCCTTAAACTCAAGTACCAGGGCCCCCGAGTCCTTGGATTAAACATCTATGTTATCCTCTATCCTCCATTCTTCCAAAAGTTTTCCAACTGTAGGATTTATCTCCTCTTGGTGCAGAGAGTGAGGAGACCCAGGATCATCATCAAGGGATTCTATCAGTTTAATTCAGTTTCTAGGGGCTAGGGCAGGCTGGATAATAGAGAGATAAACATGGCACCCTGCCAAGATTGTAACATTCATCAAATCCAAAGAGAAAGTGAAGCTAACAGTAGTTCTTTTACAGGGTCACATGCAACTGTACCCGTTCCCATTTGTTCTGGGTGCTGACTGACATCTGCAATTATACTAGTATCTTGTCACTGGTACTAATTTAATATATACTAACTTTGTATACTGTCTAAATTGGAGAAGTTTTAATTCTACATATATCATTCAAATATAGCTGCATTATTTGTTTGAATCTTGACAGAAATAAAGAAATGTACCAATACACTAGAAATAGAATATATGCTATTTGCCATTATTGATATTTGGAGAAATACTGTTGACAATGATACAATATTATATAAACTTTACTATGTTAGCAGAACATAGAAATGCTACTGAGGCACAAAATTTCAGAGAAATAACTTAGAAACTTAATTATCTCTTCAAGTTCACAGGAAAATTTTGACCCAGAGGCCACATGAGTATTTATTGTCAAAACTTCAGGAATCATTGGAACAATTAAGTTATATGCTGTAGCCTTTAAAATAAACTTTGATTAGTTGCATGAAGTAACTGCTCTACTAAAATCTTCTAACATGTGTGTCTTTACAGCCATGTCAGTGTGAACAAATGACACCCTAGCAAATTCTAAATTATCTTTGCAGAGGAAATGGCTGCACTAGTAATGGGCAAACATTAAAAGACTAGAACTAGCTTCTTCCATAATGACATTTTCACTGGGATTAGAAGAAACCAAACAGGGAAATGGATGCTAAATGGTAGAACAATTGGGTAATCCTAACATTAACATCTGCCACACACCAAATCAATTATGAGTCTCGGTATAGCAGGAGACTCATTTACGGTATCTGTCATATTTATCTTTTAAACATATCTTTAAAAGTAAAGAGGACTGGGGATGTGGCTCAGTGGTAGAGTGCTTGCCTAACATGTGCAAGGCCCTGGGTCAAATCCTCAGCACTGCAAAAAAAAAAAAAGAGAGAGAGAGAGAGAGAGTTCAAGCTTTTTTATTTAGTGGCAGGGTTGCTTACATCATCTGTGTTAGTAAATCATATATTAGCCAAGAAAGCAGGGCTTGGAAGCAGCATCCCACTACAGGATAATATTCCCTGAGTGTGTGTGTGTATGTGTGTGTGTGTGTGTGTGTGTGTGTGAGAGAGAGAGAGAGAGAGAGAGAGAGAGAGAGAGAGAGAGAGAGA
>NW_026000249.1:31021839-31027180 GCF_001458135.2 Marmota marmota marmota
AGCTCAGTGGTAGAGCAGCCCTGGGTTCAATGCTCAGTACCACAAATCTTTTTTTTAAAAAGATGTTTTCAAATTATTGTTACTATTGTATATACATGATAATTTTATAGAACTTTATAGCATAATGGAATCTATATCATAAGAATTACATATTTAAATTGTTCTAAAAAACAAAACTCTAGAAGAAAAACAAGTATCTATTTTTCAAAAGAAGCATAAAGCAACCCAAGCCAAAGCTATAGAGACCACCATTTACAGTCCTTCACATGCATTTCTCATTTCTTTCAACAGTACTAGGGCTCAAATTCAGGGCCTCATGCATGCTAGGCGAGCACAGGGCTACATCTCAGCTCTTTTTTCATTTTTGTATTTTGAGACAGGGTTTCCCTAAGTTGCCCAGGCTGGCCTCCAAATTGTGATCCTCCTTCCTCAGCCTCCCTAGTAGCTGGGGTGACAGGTGTGTGCCACCGTGCCAGCCTCACATGCATTCTTTCTAATTGTTGAAACAGGCCCACCAGGAAGGCATTTATGAATCCCATTTTAAAGAAGAGGTGAGGGTTAAAGGTATGGCTCAGTGGAAGAGTGCTTGTGTGAAGCCCTGGATTCCATACTCAGGACCAAAAAATAAATAAATAAAATCATTGTTGACTTAAACATTTTCTTTAACAACTTTCTTGATTTTTTTTAGAAATATACTCTTTCTCTTGTGTTTTGTTCAATGAGGAGGTCTTTAACCTTTTGTACTCACTGATTAGTATTGATTTCATGTTGAACATGCTAAAGTATTTCTGATTTGAATGTTTTTGCATATTCATTATAGATTATTAAAACTTCTAGTAAAAAAGGAGCTGAGGCAACAGAAGGACAAATTATATAACTTATTGGGTTACACAATATTTAAACATGGGAAATGGGATTCACTGTCATTCTGTGTGACACTGAAGCCTATGCTGATTCAACATTGTTTTATTGCCCCTCTGTTCTCTCCTTGACTGGGATATAAAAATTTGCAAGCACATGAGTACAAATGTTACTTTTTAGAACATTCTGTGAGTTAAAGGAGCCCAGAGAAGTTTTCCATTCGTCTTCACCAAAGGTGACAGGGAGGGCTATGGTTGTGGCTCAGTGGTAGAGCCCTTGCCTTGCAAGTGTAAGACCCTGGGTTCAATCCTCAGCACCACATAAAGATAAGTAAATAAAATAAAGGTATTGTTTCCACCCACAACTAAAAAAAGATATTAAAAAAATGTTAGGAGGACTTTTAGCCATCAACATCCAGGCTACATCTGCCCGTAGTGTCCCTGAACTCATGATCCCTCATGAACTATCTCTTATGCTTCTGGCCCAGACTAGTCCCATCAACTAGCAACAGGGTTTGCTCTCCTGGCCATAAAGATCACCTGCCAGGTGTTTATTACCATTTAGAAGGCTAGGTTGGACACTTCCAAGAATCAAATGAGTGTCTGCCACCCTCAGATGGCTGTATCTCCTCTCCCAAGCCTGCCCCTGCCAAAAAAATTCTCATTTCTGTTTTAAGTTGCTAAGCTTCTTAGCTTTTATTTTGTGGATTGAGCAAGATCCATTCCAGAGTTGCAAAAGATAGTTCCCATGGTTCCACCAACCCAAACAACTAAAACTGAGACTTAAGATAGAGGCATGCAGCTGGCCAGCTCCGCATGGGAGATGCTATTTGTTCTGCCAAGTTTCCAGACATGATCTGCCCCTGACATGATGGAAGAGACTACAGCAGGGATTCATTTACATACCATACACATTTCTTTTTTTTAAGTATTGTAAAATGTCTTGGAATTTTTTAAATAATTAAAAAAAGAAAGTTATAAATTAACTAGCTATACTCCTAGTATATCTCTGTTTATCCCAAAGGGAGTGATTAAAATTTGCTGACACCTTTAAAAATTATCAGGGAATTATCAGAAGGTCCCAAGTTTAATTATTAACAAAGTTTAAAAACCAGAGTGGAATCCAGAGACTTTTAAACATGGATTATTGTGTCAATCATCTACTAATTCTAAAATTCTACACTCTCCGTTCTTAGTTTTGGCCATTTTGTCCATTTAGTGGCTTCAACTAAAACTTCTCTGTCAGATACATCTGTAACCCCACATTCTTTCTCACACTTCTAATTGCTAGAATTCTCTTCTTCAGTGGCTTCCCAGCACCTCCAACTCTGGATATTCTGTTTTTTTTTCCCAAACTTGCCCTCTCTCCTCTTCACTTCCCCCTTTTTTGCCAACACCATCCCCATATTCCCAGCCATTGTGTGCATATTTCTTTGTGAATAAAAAAATCATCAGTGTAGGGACTGAGGTGGGGGCTCAGTGGTAGTGTGCTTGCCTAGCACGTGTGACACACTGGGTTCAATCCTCAGCACCACATATAAATAAATGAATAAAATAAAGTTTAAAAAATCAGTGCTCTCTGATGAACACAGAAAGAACTAAAATTTGGGGAGATGACATTCAAGCTTCACCATAATTCATTCCATTAATCTTTTTAGTTTTGTCTCCTGCCAGACCCTTCAACTCTCCACACTGAAATTCTTAAAGTTTCCTAAACATGTTAGCATGTTTTTTTTTGCATATTTTTAATTGTATACAAACCATTCTTTAGCTTAAAATGCTTTTGTCATCTAGTATCCTGGTGAATTCATTTTCATTATCTTAAGAGTCTCTTCACTGTCACCTCCTCTGTGAAGTCTTCCCAGATTTTCTTAGTTTGATGTTCCCTCCAATCACCTTCCCTAATTTTTTGTACCAGGGATCGAATCCAGGGTTGCTTAATCACTGAGCCACATCCCCAGCCCTTTTTTATATTTTACTTAGAAATAGAGTTTTGCTGAGTTGCTGAGAGCCTTGCTAAATTGCTGAGGCTGGCTTTGAACTCATGTCCTCCTGCCTCAGCTTCCCGAGCTGCTGGGATTATAGGCATGCGCCACCATGCCCGGCTCTCTAGAACTTTTAATATGCTACTAAAAGCACCTATCATAAGTCATTAGAATTAGTTATCCATGACCCTGTGTCCCACATTCACTCAGGAGCAATGACCCAGTATTACTCATCTTTTATTTTATACGGGACAGGATGTAGGACAGGGAATAAATCTTCATTGAATGTCTAAATAATGAATGGACCCCTCCTGCAGTATGTACAACCTTCTTCTACCTTTAGTGTCTTTTAAAATTGTTTTTAATTGACACATATAATTTACATATTTATGAGATATCACTTATTATCTTGCCACAGGTATGCATTGTGTAATGTCCAAATCGGGGAAGCCTATTTATCTCCCCAAACATTTATTATTTATTGGTGATGAACGCATTCAAAATCCTTTCTTATAACTTTCTGAAATATACAGTGAATTATCATTATCCATAGTCACCCTACTGTGCAATATAATACCAGAAGTCATTTCTCCTGTCAAACTCTAATACCTTATATTTTCCTTATTTGGGTATCTCTTCTCTTTTCTTACATTGACAAGTCTTCCAGGACAAAAACAGCATGATCCATTTATTAATCCCCTACTAGAGCCTCCCCTAATGTGTATTGTCTGAATAAGTGTGTAAAACTCATATGGAGCCTTGTGCCATATTTTAGACTTTGCATTGCTATTAATCACACAGTATTTCATTTGCCCTTCATGATGATCCTAAAATCTAGCTATAACTAACTGGTGTTATCCCCATGGAGCAGATAAAAAAAATTGAGTAAGGCAGAGCCTTGAAACTCCACTTCTTTGATTCTTAGAACAATGGCTATTCCATATAATGTTGTCAACAAAAGACATGTCTATTCATTAGTCCCTGGTTTTGATCAGAGTTTGGGGGTGAATGTAGAGATTTACTACTTGTAAAAAACAGCTAAACTCTAATCTATGTCTCCTGTATGAGTCTAACAGGAATACTTTGAGTGAGCTTGAAGATCTGTAGTATGAATCAGAAAGGGCAATATAACCCATGAAGCTTACAGTGGGTAAGAAAAGGACTTCATAGACCTAGAAATAGAACATTCAGTTTCTGTAAGATAGAGGCTGGGGTGGTGGCTTAGTGGTACAGCGCTTACCTAGCATGTGTGAGGCTCTGGGTTCTATTCTCAGCTCCACATATAAATAAATAAATAAATAAATAAAGGTCCATTGACAACTAAAAAATATTTTTAAAAAAAGATGAGATGCTGTGCAAGGAAACATTAAGAGACTCTTAGTAATATTTTCTAAAACCTATTTCTAAGAGTCTAAATTCCTCTGGAAGAGAAGATGTCAAAAATACCCAAAGAACACTGAATCTATGCACAGCTTCAATGATCTCAGCATGCTGTGTTTGTGGCCTCATGTACCTCTATCACCAGGCCCTCAGCCTGGCATGGGAGTTTTTTCAGGGCTGGCTAGACAGAAGTGGTAGCCTGAGATCTGACCCAAAGGTGAGGAGGGCAGCACCCAATATCCAACCATGGATTTCTTCTCCAGGTACAAGAGTCTGGTCACCTCTGCCCTGCCTCCTCACAAGGAGCAAGATTACTTGAGATCTGGTGAGACCACATATCTTTGAGTTCCTGAGGCATCCTAATTGTTACTTAAATACCAGGAGGCCATGAAAGTTAAGTCAAACCACCCGAGATGGGGGGAGTCTGTTAAACTAGCTGGGCTGAGAGCATTGCTTATTTCCACTGACACCCGCCCCTCCTAAGAGGGTACATTCCCCCACTGACTCCATCCCACCTGTCTTCTGTGTTTGGGGGTTCTTCCTGTGTGCACAGCCTCCCTGTGGCCTAAGGGGCAGCCTCTATCCCCATCTTTGCCAAATATGGGCTAGGCCAGAGAGCCCAGTTGCAGCTTGGCCACCCTGCACTTTGGGTGAGGGGAAAGAAGCAGGGGAGGGGTTATGAGAGAAGAGGCTTTTGCCAAGAAGGCCCTGCAGGCTCAGGTAGACCCAGGACGATCAGGGAACCACAAAGAATCTGGGGAATCTGAAAGGTCTTTGACAATCCATAGGCCCCGGGCCTACCCCCCTTCCTGTTCAAGGTCGTTTTCCCAATTCCAAGATAACAATACGTTGTGGTGCTTGCCTGCTCCATACGAGGGTTGGGGATAAGTCAAACTGAAACAAATGACTGATCTTTGCGGCAACGCCCAACAGGTGTCTCCCACCTCCCCGCCCCATTTCCCCTCCCTTCGAAAACTGCAGCCAGCTCAGGCCTGGCAGTCTTCTGCAACAGGAGTTCAAAGCCTGGGCCAGAGCCTCAACAGGCTTCCAGTCCCGGACTGTGTGCAAGGGCGTGCCAAATCCTTCCCTCACAGAGCTCAGGACCTGCTAGATCCC